>NC_091443.1:67422258-67516082 GCF_964237555.1 Oryctolagus cuniculus
TTAGAAAAGAAGAGGCAGTATTGATTTCTTTCCCTCCATATGCATGTATATTTGAACTTTTAAATTTCATTGTTTTACTTAATTTGAAAAATAGGGAGAAATAAATAGATTCCCATTTGCTGGTTCACCCTCAAAATGTGTAGGCTGAAGCCAGGAGCTGAGAACTCATTTCTTACCCCACCTGGGTGGACAGGAACCCAGGTACTTGAGCTATCATCTGCTGCCTTCCAGGATGCATATAGCAAGAAGCTAAAATCTGAAGCAGAGCTGAGACTGGAACCCACGTATTCTAATATAAGGGCTGGTGTCTCAAGTGGTTTCTTAACCACTCTTCCAAATGTTTTCCCCCACTTCATCTGTTTTAAAATTTGTATGTTTATTTCATTTATTTGAGAGGTAGAGCTCCCATCCATTGGTTCAGTTCCCAAATATCCACAATAGCTAGGCTGGGCCAGGCTGATGCCAGAATTTAGAACTCTATCCAGGTCTTCTTGCGTCGCAGGAACCTAATTACTGAAGCTATCACCTTCTGCTTCTCAGTGTATGCATTAGCAGGAATCTGCAGTTGGGAGCAGAGCTAGGACTTGAGCCCAGGTACTCTGGTATGGTGTGTCGGCACTGGAACTGGTGGCTCAAGTGCTTGGCCAAACGCCCACTGCCCTTAAAAATTTTTTTTTTAAATTCTCTTTGTGTATTTTTGGTGACTTAACTGATGTCCCATCTTTCCATTATCATTTAGTTCAGATTAGCTCAGGGCAAGAGATCATGTCTACTTTGTGGCATCTACCATGGTATTTGGTATAGTTTTGGGCATATGGAAGATAATCATTTAATAGTTGTTGCCTGATTATTTAAATTGTAATCTGAATGTTTGTAGAAGACTGCACAATTTTTAAAAAAGTTATTTATTTGAGAGGCAGTGAGACAAGAGAGTGTTCCCATTTATTCACTTCTAAATGCCTACCTACATTGACTAGAGCCACATTGGGTTTACAGCCAGCAGCTGGGTGTTAGGGACTGAGTTCTGGTCTCTCACATGGTAGCAAGGACCCACTTACTTGAACTGTTACCTTCTCGCTCCCAGGGTTTGTATTCGCAGGAAGCTGGTCAGGAGCTGGAGTTGGGAATCAAGCTCAAGTACTATGATGTCAGGTGCTGTGTCTTAACTGGTATCATAACAGCTAAACACTTGTCTTAATAGTGCAGTTTTTGAAGGGTTGGATGATATAATGTAAAATCAAGATGTCCTGATAGAATAATGCATATTAACCCATTAAAGGACTAAAAAGTTCTATAAGAGAAATAAAGACTCTGTTTAGCTTTGTAAACCTAGTATTGCGAAGATATATCTGACCCTAGAATCCTTTACTGTGGCTTATGTGTTAACATCTTGGAGAAGTATTTGCTAGTGTTTTAGAAATACTGATATAGGGACCGGTGCTGTGACGCAGTGGGTTAACGCCCTGGCCTGAGGCGCCGGCATCCCACATGGGTGCTGGTTCTAGTCCTGGCTGCTCCACTTCCAACCCAGCTCTCTGCTATGGCCTGGGAAAGCAGTAAAGGATGGCCAAAGTCCTTGGGCCCCTGCACCCGTGTGGGAGACCTGGAAAAAACTCGTGGCTCCTGGCTTCAGATCGGCGCGGCTCTGGCCGTTTGCGACCATCTGGGGAGTGAACCATCGGACAGAAGACTTCTCTCTCTCTGTCTCTTCTCTCTCTGTGGAACTCTGACTTTCAAATAAATAAATAAAATCTTTTTTTAAAAAAAGAAATACTGAAATAGTAGAAAAAGGGTAGGCTATGGAGTTAGATGAACTTATTTAAAACGCTGCTTCTTGGGGTCTGTGTTGTGGCTCAGCAGGTTAGGCTGCCTCTTGTGTTGCTAGCATCCTGTGTCTGAGTGCCTGTTTTGAGTTCTAGCTACTTTGCTTCCAAACCAGCTTCCTGCTGGAAGCTTCCTGGGAAAGTAGCAGATGAACTGTGTCCCTGCTACCCACATGAGAGAGCAGGATGGAGTTCCTGGCTCCCATCTTTGGCCTGGTTCAGGCTTATCTGTTGTGGTCATTTGGGATGTGTTAGAAGTTATCTCTTTTGTGTTGCTCTGCTAGATAAATACATAGATGAGTAAATACTTTTTTTTTTTTTTTTTTTTTTTGACAGAGTGGACAGTGAGAGAGACAGAGAGAAAGGTCTTCCTTTTGCCATTGGTTCACCCTCCAATGGCCACCGCGGCCGGCGCGCTGTGGCCGGCGCACCGCGCTGATCCGATGGCAGGAGCCAGGTACTTATCCTGGTCTCCTATGGGGTGCAGGGCCCAAGTACTTGGGCCATCTTCCACTGCACTCCCGGGCCACAGCAGAGAGCTGGCCTGGAAGAGGGGTAACCGGGACAGAATCCGGCATCCCGCCCGGGACTAGAACCCGGTGTGCCGGCGCCGCAAGGCGGAGGATTAGCCTAGTGAGCCACGGCGCCGGCTGAGTAAATACTTTTTAAAAAGTAAAATTTTGGCCGGCGCCGCGGCTCACTAGGCTAATCCTCCGCCTAGCAGCGCCGGCACACCGGGTTCTAGTCCCGGTCGGGGCGCCGGATTCTGTCCCGGTTGCCCCTCTTCCAGGCCAGCTCTCTGCTGTGGCCAGGGAGTGCAGTGGAGGATGGCCCAAGTGCTTGGGCCCTGCACCCCATGGGAGACCAGGAAAAGCACCTGGCTTCTGGCTCCTGCCATCGGATCAGCGCGGTGCGCCGGCCGCAGCGCGCCGGCCGCGGCGGCCATTGGAGGGTGAACCAACGGCAAAGGAAGACCTTTCTCTCTGTCTCTCTCTCTCACTGTCCACTCTGACTGTCAAAAAAATAAATAAATAAATAAAAAATAAATAAAAAGTAAAATTTTGGGGCCGGTGTTGTGATGTAGTGGGTTAAGTATCCACTTGTGGCATTGGCATCCCATGTCAAGTCTCAACTGCTCCACTTCCCATCCAGTTCTCTGCTGTAGCCTTTGAAACAATAGAAGATGGCCCAAATGCTTGGGCCCCTGCACCCACATGGGAGACCCAAAGGAAGCTCCTGGCTCCTGGCTTCAGATCGGCCCAGCTCAGGCTATTGTGGCCATCTCAGGAGTGAACCAGTAGATGGAGGACATCTCTTTCTGTTTCTTCCTCTCTCTCTCTCTCTGTAACTTTGCCTCTCAGGTAAATAAATAACATCTTAAAAAAAATGGTGAATTTTCAGCTCCTCTACTTTTTAAGCACATTACCTTAGTACAGTTCTCTATTTTTTTTTTTTTTAAGATTTATTCATTTATTTATTTGAAAGACAGTTACAGAGAGAGAGAGAGAGAGAGAGAGAGAGAGAGAGAGGTCTTTCATCTACAATAGCCAGAGCTGGGCCAATCCAAAGCCAGGAGCCAGGAGCTTCTGGGTCTCCCAAACTATGCAGGGATCCAGGGACTTGGGCCATCTTCTTCTGCTTTCCCAGGCCGTAGCAGAGAGCTGGATCGAAAGTGGAGCAGCCGGGACTCGAACTGATGTCCAAATGAGGTGCTGATACATCAGGTGGAAACTTTACCCTCTAAGCCACAGTGTTGGCCCCTAGACCAGTTCTTTTAATTCTTAAAATTAATCCATGAAATGGGATAATTAAGCTTAAATGTTAAAGTAGTTTTGAAGATTGTAGTTCATTCAACAAATGTTTATGAAGCATCTCCAGTATCAAACACATGATTCGTACCTTCAAGGAACTTACTTTTTATTGGAGAGATGTATGTAAATAAATAAGTATAATACATGATATAGATACATTTGTAGAGGTATGGAAAGTAGGGTATTCAAAGAATGGAGTGATCCTAGTTTTCTAGTGGTTGGGGTTAGTGGTTTACAGAAGACTTGATAGTAAAGTTTAGTCTTGAAAAGTGGTAATGGGCATTCCAGGTGGGAAGAACAGTATGAGCAAAGATCCCAAAGCAGGAAATAGTGTAGTATATTTGAGAAACTGTAGTTTGGATTTCAGAAGGGGTAGGTAGAGTTATGAAAAAATCAGATTATAGAGCTAATAAAGTCATATGTGAACTTTATCCTTAGTTGCTGAGAGATAATTGAAAAGTTTTAAACTGGTGAATAATGCTATCAGATTTATGTTTTTTAAAGATCTTTTTTGGTATAAAATGGATAGGCTGGATTCTAAAGAGGTTAGAGGTAGGAAGAAAAATAGTAGAAGTCCTTTGAGACCTGATGAGAAATTAATTGTAATATTAGAAGAGAAAGAAAGGATCAGGGGATATATAAATGGACACATTTTGGAGCACCTGTTAGAGGTTAAAGAATGTAGGATAACGCAAGGGTATAACATTCAAGGAGAGGAAAATTCCAGGCGACTAGACAATTGAGTTTAATTTGGCTTTGCTGATTTTGAGATAACAAACAACCAAATAAAAATGTCTAGTAGCAATTTGTCATTGCAGTCTGTATTTCAGAATTCTGGGTTTAAGCCATACTTGCTTATAGGTTAATTAAAACCACATGAGTAAATTATTTGTTTGGCTTAGCAGACTATAACCAAGATCCATGAGAAAAACATTTAAGGAATTGAAATATTAAATGGTGCCAACAAAGGAAGATAGAGGGAAAGTTAGGAGAAACCAAAAGAAGAGAGACTATCAAAAACCCAGGGTTAGGGGCCAGTGAGTTGGCACAGTAGGCTAAGTCTGGTGCTGGCATCCCATATTTGGGATTGGTTCATGTCCTGGCTATTCCACTTCTGATCCACCTCTCTGCTATGGCCTGGGAAAGAAGTGGAAGTTTGGGCTCCTGCCGTCCATGTTGGAGACCCAGAAGAGGCTCCTGGCTTCAGATCGCCTCTACTCTGGCCGTTGTGGCCATTGGGGAGTGAACCGACGGATGGAAGACTTTTCTCTCTGTCTCTGAAATAATTAAATAAAATCTTAAAAAAAAAAACAAAAAAACAACCTAGGGTTAGATAGTTATAAAGGAAGAAGAAAAGGAAGTGAGCATAGAAAAGATACAACTGGAGGCCAGTGTTGTGGCATAGCAGGTTAAGCTGCCAGCTGTAGTCCCAGCTGCTCTACTTCTTCTTCTTCTTCTTCTTCTTTTTTTTTTTTTTTTTTTTTAAGATTTTTTTTTTATTTGAAAGCCAGAACTGAGCTGATTCTAAGCCAGGAACCAGAAGCTTCTTCTGGGTCTCCCACAGGGGTGCAGTGGCCCAAGCACTTTGGCCATCCTTTGCTGCTCTCCCAGGCCACAGCAGTGAACTGGATCAGAAGTGGAGCAACTGGGACTAGAACCAGCGCCCATATGGGATGCCGGTGCTGCCGGCCTGCTGTAACACAGCGCCAGCCCCTGCTGCTCCACTTCTGACCCAGCTCCCTCTTCATGTGCCTGGGAAAGCAGTGGAGGATGGCCTAAGTCCTTGCACTCCTTCCACCCACGGGAATGAAGAAGCTGCTGGCTTTGGCCTGATCCAGCCCTGGTCATGTGGCCATTTTGGGTGTAAACCAGTGGATGGAAGACTCTATATAACTCTGCCTTACAAATAAATCTTAAAAAAAAAAAAAAAGAAAAAGAAGGAAAAGATACAACTGAATCTGAAAATTAGAAGATCATGGTTTCAAAGGAGCATTTAGATTTGAAAGTCTAATATCACTGAGTTGGGAGAGCAGGCTGGAGAATAAGAAAGGAGGCAGGAGTGTAAATTACAGGTAGAAGAGCTTCAGTGTGAAAGAAACTGGAAAGGTTTTAAGAGCTAGTTTTGTGTTTGCAAGGAGCAAACATGTTTTTAGTTCTCAGGGAAAGGTGTAGTAGTAAGAGACTGAAAATAGAAGGAAGAGAATATCCAATGGGTCAAATTTATGGAGACTTGACAGAGATGGGATCAGAAGGTTAAGTTGAAATAGAAGAGACATCAGATGCAGAAAGATACCATAAAGGCATGTATAGCAATAGATGTTTGTTACTGTTCGTTCTTTGCAAGAGAAGATGGTGTTTACTGAGATACTTCTGGTGGCAGGGACCTGATGAAAATGGTGAAGGGTTGGAAGGGTTGCCCTGGGACCTAAGAAGTTAAGAAACACATACAAAAGCACCCAGTATCCTACTTTGGTTAAGATTAGAAGATTTTGTTTGGAGTATGAACAGTCTTTATAAGCTTATTGTTTCCTTCAGTAGCTTTGGGATTAGGATCTGAGAAGCCTGTAGGTTAAGTTGGCTGAGAGTGATTTCTTGATGGGTAACAGTGGAAGGACAAAGAAGCAAGCATTCTGGAGCTGCTGGTTTGAGAGGAAAAAACCATGAAACCTAACTAGTTGAGGAGGGTGGGGAAGAAGGTATTGAGGGATGTGTTTGGAATAAAAGAGACTGCCCTTTATCAGGCTTGCAGATCAAGTAATAATGGGGGTTATCATAGATAACTGGAAGGTCAAGACGTTGTGGTAAGAGATGAACAGTTTCCTAGGGTTAATGTCAGGATTATGGTCATGGTGGTAACTAGTAAAGAGCAGTCTGAGTGAAAATAGTTGGAGCTGAAGAGGCCAAAAATTTTGAAGATTAATCACTGGCCTTACGTGTAATAACTAGACCAAATACTCTTATAAATAAGTGGTTAACTAGTAGCTTGGGTGTTAAACTTCTCTTTGAGAAGATCCTGGCAGTAGGTGTTAGATGACAGCAAGGATCAGTGAAGAATTAAGTAGTGACGTGACATCAGTCTTAAAAGAACAGACACTTTTTGCACATTTGTGGAAAACCAGTGATGATCTGATAACAGTGGTAGTAATAAATGAGTTCTGATTCAGTATGGGAGAATAAAGAATGTTGAGGGGAGGGTATCAGGAAAAGATCAGAAGAGATTAAAGCAGTAAGGGAGAAGGACTATTTTGTAAGGAAGATGAGATTATTGGAGGTTGATTTTGTTACGTTTGTTACTTAAAATGACATTTGGAGTATTCCAGTAAGAAATAACCACCTGTGGTTGAAAATTATTATCTCCCCCAGTGACTAAATGCTTAGTGTTTGAGTTTTAAGGATTGGGTGCTATTTGGGGATAATGAACATTTATAAAATGCTTAGTACATAGTATGCACTTAATAAATGATACTTGCTTTAATGAAAAGAAGTTCTAAATTGTTGTTTGACTGTAAATTGGTGTTTCCAAGCTGTTTGAATGCTTAATTTTGTTCACAGATAGTATTTTAGAATGTCATGGTCTTTATTCCTCATTGAAATGTCTAGAAAAACTCACTAAATATTGGTATCCTCAGCTTTGTGTCGCTCCCCCTCTTCGTGGAGGAACGACACAGGACCCTGCGCTGTTCTTTCGTCTGCTCGGCCCTCCCCGGGTTGGCTGCTGGTTCTTCCCGGGTTGGCTACTGTCCCTTCCACCTCCGTGGAAGGGCGGTTCCCCCTGGCCACTTTCCCCACTTCCGCAGGGGAGTGGCACACCGCCGGCCGGCTCTCTCGGGGGCTGCACAGGTGTTCCCTCAGATGTTCCCCTTAGATGTTCCCGGTGCATGCCGTCTCTCTCCTCCTTTATAGTCCTCCTCTGCCAATCCCAACTCGGCTGCCCACACGCCGAGTACGCTGCTCTCCTCCAATCAGGAGCAAGTCCTACAGTTTATTGGTTGAACTGGAGGCAGCTGTGCAGAAGCTGTTTTCTCCTCTCCCAGCGCCATATTGTGGGAGAGCAGATGCATAGAATAAGTCTTAATTCCAGTAACTTAGTCTAGTCCGAATTGCTCCCCACAGCTTTGTTCTGTATAAATGTTCAGTCTATTTAAATCATACAGTGATACTGATTTTGACTTTTCTAAATATCTGAGTTGCAAAATGATAGTGAATACACTGAATCATGATTTCAGGAACATCAGGATCAGATTCTCCAGGACAGGCTGTGGAAGCGGAAGAGATAGTAAAACAACTTGACATGGAACAGGTGGATGAGATCACTACCAGTACTACTACATCAACTAATGGAGCAACTTATTCAAATCAAGCAGTTCAAGTGAGGCCGTCGATAAATAATGGTTTAGAAGAAGCAGAAGAAACTGTTCATCGTGATATTCCACCCCTTACAGGTGAAGAAAATTCCTTTTCTTATGCATCTTCATGAGTAGTTTATAAAAATATAGTGTTACATTTATCCTTAAATGAGTAGATTAAATGTGTAAATTTATCTTTCTTGAAGTTTAAAATTAGTAACATACTTAGTCCCCCCAAATTTCCTTAAGTGTTACTCATTTCACATTTTAATTATTTCCACCAATCTTACTGTCAGGAAAAGTTGAAAACAGCTAGTGGGGCCAGTGCTGTGGTGTAGTGGGCTAAGCCTCTGCCTGAGGCGCTGACATCCGATATGGATGCCAGTTTGTGTCCCCGTTGCTTCTCTTCCAATCCAGCTCTCTGCTGTGGCCTGGGAAAGCAGTGGAGGATGGCCTAAGAGCTTGGGTCCCTGCACCCACATGGGAGACCCTGAAGAAGCTTCTGGCTTCTGATCGGAGCTCTAGCCATTTGGGGAATGAACCAGCAGATGGAAGACTTTTTTTTCCTCTTTGATTCACCCTGTTTGTAACTCTACGTCTCAAATAAAGAAATAAAATCTTAAAAAAAAAAAAAAAACTAGCAAAATATTATATACTCATTTATGACCATACTTACACTTGTACCAGTCTAAGACTCTTAGGTCTGAGGTTCCTACCTAGAAGTAGTCTCAATACCTTCAGATTTGTTTTTGTTCATAAATGATTCCTCCAAGTCTCCACAAGAGGCTTCTGTTCTTGGGTCTTTCCCTATATCCCAACTTGGCAGCTTAACTCTGGATTCTTAAAAAGGTATACTGTAATTGTTTTCCTGAGCAATTGTCATTGAAATGTGGAAACACATGAGATCAGAATTAATTGCCTTTGAGGGCTGTGGTAGTTAAACATATAATATAAGTGTTCTATAATTCCTTTTTTGTTTATTAACAACATGGTCAAGAATAATACAAGTAACATAGCTGTAACTTCAAGGAAGGAACTGCTGGAGGAAAGCATTACTAGCATTTCAAAAATTTTCTACAATTCTTAGACACAGAAATAAAACAGGATAACCATCTTCTCTGAGATAAATTTTATCTTAGATTTATGTTTTATTACTTTTGATATCAAATATTTGAGAGAACCTGTAAGTACATATCAGTTAAGCAATATGAGGCATTTTTAGCCAGTACATGGAGAATGCAAATTATGAAAAAATTTCATGCAATTAAATATTTTTTTTGCACTAAAAAAACTATTGGGGTAATGTTTTGGCACAGGGGTTTAAAAGCCACCACTTGGTTTACTTGTATCCTGTATTTAAGTGCTGGTTCGAGGCTTCAGTATTCCATTTCTGATCCAGCTTCCTGCTAATAGATCCTGGGAAGCAGCAGATTATGGCTCAAGTGCTCAGTCCCCTGCCACCAACATAGGAGACCTAGATGGAGTACTTGGCTCCTGACTTCGGCCTGGCCCAGCCCTGGGTGTTACAGGCATCTAAGGAATGAAACAGCTGATGGATAATGGAGATCAATTTTCTTTGTCTCTCCCTCTCTCTCTCCCTCTTTCTCTCTCTCCCCCACTTCCACCTCCCCCTCCCCTTCTTCCCCCTTTCCCTTTTTATTTCCTCCCCACCTCCTGCCCTTCAAGCAGATTAAATATAAATAAGTAAATGTTTTTAAAAATGTATTTATTTGCGAGATAGTGAAAGAAAGTGAGTGCTACCACCTGGTGGTTCAATCCCTAATTGTCCACAGTGGCTAGGACTGGACTGGGGTGAAACCTGCAGCCAGGGACTCCGTCCAGATCTCCCATTGTCAGAGGCAGGAACCCTAATTACTTGAGCCATCACTACTGCTTCCTAGGGCCTGCACTGATAGAAACCCGGAGTCAGGAGCTAGAACTGGAAACAGAACTCACACCATGTGAAATTTCGTTGTCCCAAGCAGCATCCTTTTTTTTAAGATCCTACATTTTTTGAAAAATAATTTTAAAATTTATTTGAAAGGCATAGAGAGACAGAGATCTTCTTTCTGCTGGTTCACTCCCCTAAATTACCACAACAGCTGGGGCTAGGTCACATCCTGGAATACAATATCATGTGGGTGACATAGACCCAAGTACTTGAGCCATCACCTGCTGTCTCCTAGGTTGCACATTAACAGGAGGCTTGAATTGGAAGTGGAGCTGGGACTCAAATCCACATACTCTGATAAAGGATGTGGATGTCCTAAGCAGTGTCTTAACTGCTGTGCCAAATGCCTACCATCAACCAGTGTCTCAATTGCTAGACTAAATGTCTGCCCTAAACTTATCTTTTTTTTTTTTTTTTTTTTTGACAGGCAGAGTTAGACAGAGAGAGACAGACAGAAAGGTCTTCCTTCTGTTGGTTCACCTCCCAAATGGCCGCTACGGTTGGTGCACTGCGCCGATCTGAAGCCAGGAGCCAGGTGCTTCCTCCTGGTCTCCCATGCGGGTGCAGGGAGCAACCGGGACAGAATTCGGCACCCCAACCGGGACTATAACCCGGGGTGCCGGTGCCGCAGGAGGAAGAGTAGCCACGTGAGCTGCAGCGTGGACCACTTATCTTTTAATTCCCTTTTCCATCAACTTTTTGAGATACCCTCTTGTAGTGTGGTATAAGAAAGTAGAATAATGTAGTTCTCTCGTAACGAGGAAATTGAAAAATAAATTATAAAAACATCAGAAAACAGTTAAATATGGATATAGTAATGAAACATTGTATAACCCAATAATTCTAATATGAAGAATAAAGCAGAAAAATAAGGGAAAAATGACTTGAAATCCTTCAGGTAAAAATTTAACATAATTCCAAACTAAATTCCAAACTAAAGAATAATGTTGAATCTAACAAGCAGATCAACAGGATTATCAACAGATTGTTCATTATTTCTTAAGTGTTTTTTTCAAATTAGCCTACCTTTGACCTATCATTGTTTCTGATTACTTTGCCCAGTATTATAAGGCTGAAATACAGACTAAAGTCCATAGCACCTGGTCTTATGTTCATTCTGTATTTTTATCTGCTGTATGAGTCTTGTATTTATTTTTTTTGACAACTGTGATAATTAAAAGGAATTTTTATAACCTTAGTGGTTTCTAGAGGTGAAAATTAAGATTTACTACAGTTGTCTGATTAATTTATTCCCTTATCATTTATGAGCACCTATTTTTTTGTTATGGGAATTGTTGATAGAGATGAATAAGATATGCTCTTTTATACTAAAGTATTCATGATTTAATTGAAGACTGAAGTGTACAGAAAAATTACTTTGCAGAGTGAGTGGTGAGTGCTATTATAAATAAATGAGCAAAATGACATGGTGGCATTTTGCAGTTACCTCTGGGTTGGTCATGAGAAGATTGATAGAGAGGACATTTATACCTAACTTAAAATAGGAGGAACAAAAGTCCTACTTTTCCTTACTTTTAGCCTAGCCAAAGAGAAAAAGAAGGTAAGAGGCTGGTTCCACCATTTACTTAGCTGTATGACTGGAAAACTTCTTTTAACTCTTGCTGGAAGTTTGAAACTAGTTTATTAAGCTTTAAAATAGTAATGATAGAGTATTTTGAAATTCAAATGAGATGATACTTGAGAAATGTAGCTTGTAGACATTCAAATATTCTTTATTTTCTCTGAGGTTGATAGGAATTTGGAACAGTAAAGTGGTTGGAAGATATAGTTCCCATTATTCCGTTGTTCTAATGAACCACTGCAGGCATAAAGTTGTCACAGATAAACAAAAATTCTGCTTTACATCTAGTAACTTTCATTAAACATATCCACCTCTTGATTGTCTCAGAAGGTGTTAATACATGATAATTGCAATAAAGGTTAGGTTTTGTCCTAAAAGACTATTTAAAAAATTTTTTTTCTATAGACTATTAATCCACCAACATTCACTTTCTGTAGGAAGATTACAGCTATTTTTATTGGGTACCACCTTAAACTTCTATCTCTTCTGTGTTTGCCCTCTGATACAATATGCTGTAAATATTGTCTTAGAATATTTGCAACATAATTCTTAAAGCTCATTCTTAGCTCAGAGAATGAACTATGTGGCATAGAAGATAGAACTGCTTCTTGATTATTTTTAAGTTGTTTGTAAGTTAGGAGTAAAATAATGGGTCTTATAAACAGCATATAAAGCAGTATTTCTAAACTTTTTAAGGTCATTAGATTGCCTTGAGATGCCTGGAAAAATGTTCATACAATAATTTTTCATATCTTCATGGACTGAATGATTGTTCAAGGATCTCAGGTTTAAAAACTACATTTGCATCTATTGTCAGCATGTGAGGTACTTTGTAAAGTATTACTGCTATAAGAGCACCACTGAATTTTAATGATTATGACATGTAAACACCATCTAATTAGAACTGAATTTTTGTGGAGTGTATTTTTCTAGTAATAGTGATAAATTTGAGCTGAAAGGGATCTTAATTCTACCAGCCATGATGTAGTTTGCCATTTTGTTTGTAATGGTATTATTTTCCCTTTGGATCTAGAGTTAGATCTGAATGTTAACAAATATGCCATGAAATACTATATACAAATTATTTCTATCTTTAACCTAGAATACACAGGACTTCAAGGAGATTTTATGTATACTTCATAGGTAACATGAAGTCAGTAAAAATAACATTTTGTCTTTCACTTTATTAAATAGCACCAGTAACTCCAGAGAGTGGTTATTCATCAGCTCATGCAGAGGCCACCTATGAAGAAGACTGGGAAGTATTTGACCCGTGAGTTTATTTTCTTTGTTTACTTTTTGGAGCATAATGAAAGAAAATATATGGCTAAATGATATGTAGTCCAGTCCCTGATTTATATCGGTTCATCTTAAGATTTTTCAACTTTATGATAGATATATAAGAGATACACATTCACTAGAAATTGTGCTTTGAGTTTGGTATTATTTATTTTAAAGATTTATTTATTTGAAAGGCAGAGTTAGAGGGAGAGATGAGACTTTCCATCAGCTGATTCACTCCTCAAATGGCCACAATGACCAAATCTGGGCCAGACTGAAGTCAGGAGCCTGGAACTTCATCTGGGTCTCCCATGTAGGTAGCAGTGGCCCAAGGACTTGGGCTGTCTTCCACTGTGTTCCCATTCACATTAACAAGGAACTAGATTGAAAGTGTAGCAGCCAAGACCTGAACTGGTGCTCATACGGATTCTGGCATTTCAGGCCATGGTTTAACTAACTCACTCTGCCATAAGACCAGTCCTAAGTACAATACTTTCTTAACAATGTTAGGCAAGCACAGTGAGCCACTATTGCCAGTGAACCATGTGATCATGAGAATAAACAACTGATACTCTATAGCATACTACGTTGCTATGGTGTTTGATTAAGTTAGGTAAATTGAATGCATTTTCGATTAAAGATGTTTTCAGCTTAGCAGTGAATTAATTGGACATAATCCTGTTGTGAGGAGCATTGTATTGTAAAGAGCATTTTACCCATAGATACTCTTTTTAACAAGTAGCAGGAATGCTGATTTATATTTTCACTTTTATTTATGTGTTTTAAAAGCTTAGGGTAAAGTGTGCTTTATTAAAGATTTTTAAATGGATGAATTTAGGTATTTTTTAAAGTAAAAATGTTGACATTTTCTTAAAATGTAATTTACAGTTATTATTTCATCAAACATGTTCCACCACTGACAGAAGAACAGCTTAATAGGAAACCTGCTCTTCCATTGAAAACAAGAAGCACACCAGAATTCTCCCTAGTTTTAGACCTGGTAAGTATATTAATCTGTAGAGGTGTAGAGAATAAAGGAATTCAAATCATGTTTAGAATAATAGTCTTCAATACCTAAAAGACTACAAATAAATGAGTAGCAATCACATTTTCCATAGGTATGTCCTAGGTGTCCTGAAATGTTTTTATTCAAGCATAGTCTAATGCTAGGGTCCTCAGTGTCAGGTACCCTTTGAAAATAAATTAAGACTTTTATTTTTATATTTAAATGAGTTCTCTCACCCACACACCTAAGACCTTTGTGATTTGTTTCTTTCCCAAGAAATTCTAGTTTCGTTGTATTAGAATCATGCCTGGATTTTAAATTTTCTCCCACCTCACCTCCCACCAAATATGATTTAGGTCTCAGTGAGTTAAACCATATGCAAGACCATACTCCTTTCCTTATTTTTATTTTTGCATATTACTTAACACCAGTTAACTTCTTACTAACCATCCCAAATGCATGATTTTAAACACTGGGTAATAAAGCCTTAAATATATTCTCCTGAGGAAAGAGTATTTAGTGGTTAAGATGTCATTTAGGATGCCTACGTCTCATCTAAGTACATTGGTTTAATACCTGGCTGTGGCTGCTAATTCCAGTTTTCTGTTAATGTGAGCCCTGGGAGGCAACAGTGATGATTGAAGTAGATGGGTTCTTGCCATCCATGTGGGAGATCTGCATTCATTTCCTGGCTGCTGGCTCTGACCTTCTATCCCCATAGCCACTGAAGGCATTTGGGGAGTAAACCAACAGATAGAAGCTCCCTCTGTGTCTCTCTGCCTCTCAAATAAGTAAATAAATAAATAAATAAATAAATATGCTATTTTGATGCGATTAAAATTTTTTTTTCTTTTTTTGGGGGCGGGGGGGATATTTATTTTTATTTATTTGAAAGTCAGAGTTACACACACAGAGAAAGATCTTTCATCTGCTGGTTCACTCTACACATGGCTGCAATGGCCAGGTGGAAGCCAGGAGCCTGGAGCTTCTGAGTTTCATATATGGATGCAGGGGCCCAAGCACTTGGGCCATCTTCTGCTCCTTTCCGAGGTGCCTTAGCAGGGAGCTAGATCAGAAGTGGAGCAGTCGGGTCTCTAACTGGTGCCCATATGGGATTACTGGCATCCAGGAGGTAGCTTAATCTCTGATGCCACAACATCAGCCAGGGTTTAAAAATTTTTATTTTAGGGTGTCAGGAAGGCTTGGAAAAATTAGTATCTTCTAATCTTCTGTGTCTTGCTGATAACCATATTTAATATATAATTATCACATTTAAAATCTGCACATAGTTTCACGTTACTAGCAAAAGACGTATCATACTGGAGCATGGTTCTTCTATTTAACTTTTTTTTTTTAACTAGTACCCTGTATTTGGACATGTGGTTTAGTTCTCAGAAAATTTATCTCAAGGAATAAGCCTGTTCTTTTAAATTTTTGATTAGCATGTATAGTTACAATTTGAGAGTTAGGTAACTTAGCCTTTGCCTAGTCAGTTTTAGGGAAGGATCCAGAAGTCTGAAAATATTGGGTAAGTAAAAAGGAAAAAAAAATTCAGAATTGATTATGAATGGTTTATAGATTTATGTGTGCCAGATAGTAGAAAAAATGAAAAGTAGATTTTGCTGTTAAAACTTGATGTGGTCCTGGTATCAAGTTTGGCCCTACCTTTGAATCCAGTGTACTAGGTAGAGAAGGAAAGATAAGAATTAACTGAGCATACACAATAATACAGAAATAGATGAAGAATTATCAGGTTTAAATAGGCTATAGTTGAAATAGTAAAATTAGTTATGATTCATTTGTCAGAAAAAATATCTTTTCTTAAAGAGATTACCTTGAAATGTGTAGTCTGATAAAGCTCTTAAAAGAAAATGAGGCCTGTCTGGAGTATATTTTGCTCTTTGCTTCACCAAATTTAACTTTAGGTTAAAAGGAACATTCCAGCTAATAAGACGCAGCTCACTAGGCTAATCCTCCGCTTGCGGTGCCGGCACCCTGGGTGCCTGGTTGGGGTGCCAGATTATGTTCCGGTTGCTCCTCTTCCAGTCCAGCTCTCTGCTGTGGCCCAGGAAGGTGGTGGAGGATGGACTCCTGCACCCGCAGGGGAGACCAGGAGGAAGCACCTGGCTCCTGGCTTCGGATTGGCGCAGCCAGCTGCAGCGGCCATTTGGGGGGTAAGCCAATGGAAGGAAGACCTTTCTCTCTGTCTCTCTCTCTCACTAACTCTGCCTGTCAAAAAAAAATAGGATATGGAATCATAAGATATGAACACTTGGTGTTACATTTTTTTTTTTTTAAGATTTATTTTATTTTTTTGAAAGAGTTACAGAGAGAGAGGTCTTCAGTCCTTTGGTTCACTCCCCAAATAGCCACAATGGCCAGAGCTGGGCAAGCCTGGAGCCAGGAAGTTCTTCCAAGTCTCCCACATCCCAGCCATCCTCCACTGCTTTCCCATGCACCTTAGCAGGGAGTTGGATCGGAAATGGAGCAGCTGGGACTTGAACTGGCGCCCATAAGGGGATGCCGGTGCATCAGGCTGGGGCTTTAACCCACTGTACCACAGTGCCTTGGTGTTACATTTTAATTGGACTTAAATGCATTGAAGATTTTTGGAATAGTTATTAGCAGCTTTAGAAAATAAATGCTGTCACATAATACCAATGAGAGCCCTGCTTTATAAGGCATTCAGGATTTGGGAAATAGAAATATTTGTACCTATCTTGGATTGTATCATCCTCTCTTGATAGTAAGAAAATAGGATTGGTAATCAAAGATGGCAAGTTTTCATCAGCTGCTGTTTAGTCAAACAGTATGATGAAACATAATTATGAAATACTGAAACATCTGTTCTGAAAGACACTTTATAAAACGTTTGAGGATAAGGAGTTATATGAATAGAATACATTTTTATTAATTTTACCTTTTTTTTTAAAGGTTATATATTTGAGAGAGTTACAGAGAGAGAGAGAGAGAGAGAGAGGTCTTCTATCTACTGGTTCACTCCTCAGATGGCCTCCACGGCCGGTGCTGCGCCGATCCGAAGCCAGGAGCCAGGTGCTTCCTCCTGGTCTCCCATATGAGTGCAGGGGCCCAAGCACTTGGGCCATCCTCCACTGCCTTCCCAGGCCATAGCAGAGAGCTGCATTGGAAGAGGAGAAACGGGGACAGAATCCGGTGCCCCAACCGGGACTAGAACCCGGCGCCCATATGGCATGCTGGCGCCACAGGCAGAGGATTAACCTAGTGCGCCACAGTGCCAGTCCCCCAGAAACATTTTTTAATAAAAAATAGATACTGAACTTGAATTTACTAATTGTGAACAAAAACATAAAAGCATGCATGTTGTTTTAGCAGACTGTTGGCAATTGCAGAACTCCAAGAACTGATTGTCAAACTGGAGCAGTCATCAGAATCACCTTAAGAGCTTATTAAAACATAGATTGCTGAAATGTGCTCTGCCCTCAGAGTTTGTGAATCATCTGAATTGGAGCTTTTGCTTTAATTGGCATTTACATTTCTAACTCGTTTCCAGATGATGCTTATTCTGCTTCCTGGTCTAGGAACTGCACCTGAAAAGTATTGGCTTTAGAAAATCCTATCCCAAATTGCTATGCCACATATGAATGTATTATAAATGTAAAATTCCTCAAATGAATGGTTGTTTTAATAAATATTTATAGTTATGAATATGTAAAATTATCAATTGGAGTTTCTTATGCATTGTTTCACTTAATATTTTTTATTTTAAGGATGAAACACTAGTGCACTGTAGTCTAAATGAGTTAGAAGATGCAGCACTTACTTTTCCAGTTCTTTTCCAAGATGTCATTTACCAGGTAACTAAAACAATTTAAACTTGACTTTTGGCCTATTGGGTAACATTCTGAATCAAGAAATCTTTGTAATTTTTTATGTGACATTAAATATTGGTTTTATGTAGGCTTCTTGATGGATTTCATCAGTATTTTAAGGATCTGTTAACGCAAGGTAGCATCATGCTAGCTAATTACATAAGACATTTTTACCAAAGAAATGCTAACTTTTCTCACCCCATGATCACTGCTAGTTTTATTATCTGTTTGCCAGCAGGTGGAGGCAGAAGCACTGACATAGATCCTCAAGAGGAACTTGCCAGGTTAATAACACTTGGTGTTTAAAAAAAAATCCAATTAATACAAAAGAAAAACTCATTCCTTGTTGGTCATTTTTATTTCCTGTAGTAGTATTATGGTCTGTAACGGTTCAGCTTGGTAGACCTACCTTTATATTAATCATAGAATTCCAGGTCATTCTTCTAGTTATTGATATAAGAATTATATAATGGGCATTTCTCCCTCATCTGTGCTCATGGACAGGTAACAGTGCAAATTACAAATATCATTCAAGATTTCACTGTGGATTATGTGTGTTGGGCCTTAGTTTTTATTTTATGTTTATGATCTTCCTATTATAAGATTGAATTACTTAATATGAGTGAGTGTACTTTGAAAACTACAAAATACCTTTCGGTGTTGGTGGTTATGTTATGTAATTAGCATCACTTTCATACAAAGCCGTTGTTGAAGGATTGGGGAAGGTTCAAAAGTTTGTTGTCTATTAAGAGAAGGTCCACCCAAGGATTAACTAACTAAAGCCACAGAGTATTTACCATGTGGATAATAAAAAGATGCTTATGGTCGTTTATATGCTATTGATAGACAGAATGTGATTATAATTTTCTTGGCATATGATAGTTGCTATCCTCACAGGGATCAGAATTTCAGAGTTAGAAGTCTGTGGTATAGGGATACTTTATCTAGTGATGAGTCTTAAGAGGATTTATTTTAGCAATCACTGTCAATTCTAGTTTAACTTAGATATGGCAGCATGAATATTGTATTCACCTTCCTTTTCATGTAAACTTATTTTAGTTCTGATACATAATCAGAGCATGAGCCAAAGAAATTCCTAAAAGTTTTAAAGATATTTTTATTTCTTTTTTACTGGTTATTGTTTGGTTTAAGACAAATCATTTTTTGCCAAATAGGCTGCTCTTGTTAGTTCACTTATAGGACAGGAGTCTTGTGGCAAATAAATAGTATAGCTATTTCTTAGTTTTCTCTTTTCAGCTCAATAACCTTAGGTTTTGGGTTTTTTTTTTTTCTCTTCAATTTTGGTTATTTTGCAAGATTGCACTTGAAAAAGTGGTGTTAAGGCTTTGAATTTGGAAAGGAAAGTTGTTTTTGAAAAATACAGGTCAAGATTTTGAGGTGACTTCTCTTCTAGAATTGCTACAGGTGGTTTTTGGTCTGTTTATGTAATTTTTTAATAGTGGAAAAAGAAACTTGGAAAGATAAATTTGGTTCTTTACCCCTTCATGAGTATTTCTTTTTAGTATGATGACAAACATCAGGTTTTTTTCCCTTATTGCTTCCACCATTTCTGCTTTAACTCTCTTCTTTATAAAATTCTTAATATTTCATGTGGATCTAGATAGTTGTCTCGTTTTCAATAAACAGTTTCTAGCAGTGCATATAACTAATAGTTACAGAAGCTGTACTTGCATGTGTACTGCATCTACCTCTGTAGATTTCAGAGATCTTTTTCTTCTGTATTTTGAGATACACCTTCTGACGCTAAAAAATAAATGGTCTTCCCTAAACAGGAGAAAGATGTTTGAATCTTGCAAACTATAGAGATTACTAAATTTTATTTCGATTCAGTTACTACATTATGGACAGAGTTTAGTTCCCCTTCAAAGTAAAGTTTTGAGGATGCCCAGAGTTAATGTTGGGTACCTTACCTTGAGATTTCTGGTTTTGGCATATCATTCTGTCTGCTTTTTAAAAATAACTGAAGAAATCTTTGGGTTAGGGTTCCCCTAGTTTTCAGACCAGCAAGCTCCCTTTAAACAGGGAATGATGTCTTTTAAACTTTCAGTGGTGTTGTCTCCATCTACTGGCAAAGAAGAAATATACACAAGGGTCTGAGATGATCTAAGAGATTTTGGAGAAACCACATTATTAGGTAAGATGTAACTTACATATTTAACCACTATACTATAATGTGGCACACTTAAAGGTAGACCTGTAAAATACTGTATATACTCTTAAAAATAATTTAGAGGTGAAATTCACATGGTATAAAATTAACCATTTTTAAGTGAACAGTTCCATAGCATTTATCGGTATACTCTTGAGTATGTCAGTTCCATAATATAGACTCTGAATGTTAAGGTAGGATTAACTTCTTCATCTAAATCAAAGCCAGATAAAGTATCTTCTTGGGATTTATTTTGCTCTTTTTTTCTTTTTGTGGTAAGTTTCTTATGGTTCACATATCTAATTTTAATCCTGCATTTTATTTCTCTTTCGTTTCAAAACAATTTACAGTATAAGTTTTTTTTTTTTTATTACACATGTTTCAGTAATTATCTATACCAGGGTTGGCAGACTTTTTTTTTGTAAAGGTCCAGTTGTAAATATTTTAGGTTTTGTGGTCCCCATTGCAACTACTTTTTCTGCCACTGCAGCATGAAAGAAGCCACAGACAGTACATAAATGAAAAGGCATGGCTGTGTCCTAGCAAAACTGTATTTATTTACAAAAGTAAGTGGTGGGCCGAGTTTGGTCAATAGGCCATGGTTTGTTGACTCCTGGTCTATTAATTATGAGAGTATATACAGTAAATTTACATATTCAGATTCTAAGGGGAAGTAAGCAAATGTTCATCAGAATTTTTATTTATATATAGACTATTTAAATTAGATCCACAGTAACTTTTTGTGGACTTCTCTTGGTTTTGTGTGTGTGTGTGGGTTTTTTTTTTTTTTTTTTTTTTTTTTTAATTTTTCTCCCCAGATCAAAATTTGATGGAAATCTGAGGTGGCCACTACTCATTTAAAAATTGCCTGACTTCATGATACATATTCTTCTCTTGATCGATAGAGATAAACTGGATTTATTTATCCTAATGAAATTCTTAGAATTTACAATCAGATAGATTATTCAAGTAAAAATTTAGTGCCTTGAGTGTATTGAAATTTCTTTTTGTTAGGGGATTAGAAAAACCTGAAAGTATAGAGTAGACAGATTATATTTTGCCTGTATAGAGAATAGATTATTTAAGAAAACTTTTTCAAGTGAGGGGATGGCACTCACAGTCTATAGATTTTTGTTTGAATTCATCTATTTTTTTTCTTAAATTGATATTTTTTTCTATGAATTGTTTTATAATTAGTTATTGGGGAACCATTCATAAAATGGTACAGATGTATTTGATATCTGGAAAAGCAAGTGCATGATCACTTCCAGTGCACATATTTAATCTTTATATTTATCTTATATTGACACATTGTCAGGAAATCCATCTCGTGGTGTTACTCGGTTAAGAGGTCTCCACTGTATTTAGTTTCTGTTCCTGCAGATCCACCAATTCAAGACTCTAGGTCATCTCACTCCCTCTTCCATCCAGAAGATGACTTCTATCCACAAGCAGGACTGAATCAAAAGACATTTTTCAATTAGCTCTTGAGCTGAACCACCTCCTCAATGACCTTCCTCTGTCTCCATCAAGAACTGGAGCTCAGTTTTTTGAAGATGTAATAGAGCTACTCAGCCCAAACGTGGCTGATTGAAGACAAAAAGAAGATACCTCATATGTTTCACCACAGTGCAGCCAAACGTAACTGTGTTGTCCAACTCCTCATTCTGTAAAGTATGGTAGGGGCATCTGATTTTTGACTCTGTTCACCAATAAGATTTTAGCCAGTCAGTGACTTTCTGACAATCAGTAAAATCCACCAACTTTGGGTCAGCTGTCCAGAAATCAGGTTGTGATGTGGTAAGCACTCTAGGAGAGAAAAAGCATCCTACAGGGAGCTGCTTCTAAAGGATGCCTTGTTTACTTGTTTACTAGTGTAGGTTGCTTCTGTGGGAAAAGTTGGGAGGCAGGGAGCGGTGGGTGGGGAACCATGGTTAGCAAAAACCCTTCTTCTTTCTCTTTTAGTTTGTTTTTTGGGAAATCTTACAGTTTAGACTAATTTTCATACCATAGAACAAAGGAATTAGAGGGTTAGTGGCTTCTGTTTCCACTGTTCTGTCCTAGAAGAGTCAGCTTTAACTTGGTGTCATGAAGGAAAAAAATCATTTAAATGAATTTTGTTGTAAATACCTAATTTAGTTTTCTGTTTTCTCAAATTCTAACTTAAGTTGATTCTTAAACCTGGAAGTGATTTATTACTCAGTTTCAAAGCATACATTTTTGTGCAAAAATAGTTAAGTGTATTTGTGCACATTTGGGGTTTGTGGACACAATTTAGAATTGAGGATAAAAGTAATATTTACCTAATAGGAAATAATATTTTGCTGATTGTAGATTAATATTAAAAAAAATAGATTAATTTTCCTTAGTATAGTAAGTCTTTGGTACTAATTTTTTCATCATAAGTATTCATTATTAATTTTTTGGTCTAAAAATATAAAACTTATAGTTCTTTACTGCTCAAAAAAGGAAAATGTATTCAATGGGGAATTCTTTGTTTAAAATGTGTTTTTTTTTTAATTAGGAGAAGTTCAATAGAAAAGTAGACTGCATAGGATGTTCTTGTTTAACAGCTGAAAATATTCTGTGCATTCAAGAGTTGACCCTTGTTTACTCAGCATATCAAATTAGAGGTTTCATTCTCTTTGAAGTATATAGTTAGATTTTAAAGGCAACAGTTTTTTAAAAATTAAGTTCATGGAAAATGGAATGAAAATACAAGTTTATTTTTAGTGCAGAATGTTTTGTAATCTGTGCATAGGTTTCCATAATATACATTTCCATGAACTTTTTGAAGACTGCCCAATATGCATGGGCTTCACAATTTTTATATACCAACATATACATTTTTTAACTTAGTTTGCTCATTTAAAAAAAATATTTATTTATTTGAAGGTCAAAATGAGAAAGGGAGAGATCCATCTTCCATCCAGTGGTTCTTCCCCAAATGCCCACAACAGTCAGGGATGGGCCAGACCAAAGCCATGAGCCCAGAACTCCATCCCTGTCTCTCACATGGATCACAAGAACAGGGTATACGAACCATCATCCACTGCCTTCCAGGCACATCAGCAGGAAGGTCAGTCTGGAAGCTCAGAGTTAGGTGGTACTTGAACCAGGCTCTTTGATATGGGATGCAGGTCCTCCAGGAGAGGACTTAACACATTGTACAACATTGCTTGCTCCCTATACTTCTTAATAATTCCACTTTGCACAAACTTTTTGAGGTACCCTCTTGTATATGTGAAATGGGTGCTTAATGAAAATTAGGCTTTGTGCATTACATGATTTCATTAATCTTAATTTTATCCAACACTTTTCAAATTGATTTGTATTTTTATTTTAAAGTTTTATTTTATTTATTTGAAAGAGTTACAGAGAGAGGTAAAGACAGAGAGACAGGTCTTCCATCAGCTAGTTCACTCCCCAGATGGCCTCAGTGGCTGGAGTTGTGCCAATCCGAAGCCAGGAGCCAGGAACTTCTTCCAGGTCTCCCACATGGGTGCAGGGGCCCAAGGACTTGGGCCATCTTCTGCTGCTTTCCCAGGCCATAGCAGAGAGCTGGATCGGAAGAGGAACAGCTGGGACTCGAACCAGCACCTAAATAGGATGCTGGGCTTCGGGCCAGGGCTTTAACCTGCTGTACCACAGTGCCAGCCCCCTTGATTTCTATTTATTAGAGTAAGGTTTTATAGAAGTTTTGAGAATTTTTTTTGTTGTATGGTTATGATTTTATTATTTACCTACCTATTCATCCCACACAAATACTAACCCCAGCATCTCTCTTCTCTGTTAGAACTTCGTGAAGCAAAAGATGATTGTAAAACCACCCAAAGGGTTATAAAGGTGAGTCCTCCACAGGACCACCTGAGTAACCAACCTCTTTTCCTGGAAAAGGATTAGGTTCTTGTCCCTGTGCTTTAGTATTGCTGCTAAGAAAATGTCAAGTAAATTAAATAGTTAAATAAAATAAGCAGGTTGTGCATTCTTCTTCCAGTAGTATAGATCATACCTGTAGGGCTTTCTCTTTGGAATTGCGCATACCTAGTTTTGCCTCATAAAAAATCATATTCATTCTACTTGTTCTTTTTATGATGGATTACTTTTAAATAATGAGATGGAGAATGATAATGATACCTAAAAGCTATTGGTGCGTTAAATGTGCCAGGCATTGTTCTAGGTGCTTTTAATGTATTAATTTATTTAATCGTCATAACAACCTTATGAAGTAAGGACTATTATATCCATTTTGTAGGTGAGGACACTGAGGTGTTCTTAAGAGTTAGAAAACTGGCAGAGCCATTTGTATGCCTGGGTATTCACTAACAGTAAGATTTTATAGTTTCTCATTCTTCACCATTCCCCGATGTTGCTAGTTTCTGCTGCTTATTAAATAAACTAGAACCCATCAATCATCTCTCTCTCTCTCTTTGTTTGTTTGTTTACAATACAGTTATAGAGGGAGAGGCAAAGAGAGAGAGGCCCTCAATCCGCTGGTTCACTCCCCAAATCTTGGCAGTGGCCAGGACTGGGTGAGACTAGAGTCAGGAGTTGTTTTTTTTTTTTTTTTTTTTTAATATTTATTTATTTGAAAGAGTTACACAGAGAGAGGACGAGAGGCAGAGACAGAGAGAGGTTTTTCATCCAATGGTTCACTCCCCAATTGGCTGCAACAGCCGGAGCTGTGCCGATCCGAAGCCAGGAGCTTCTTCTGGGTCTCCCATGTGAGTGTAGGGGCCTGAGGACTTGGGCCATCTTCTACTGATTTCCCAGGCCACATCAGAGAGCTAGATCAAAAGTGGAGCAGCCAGGACTAGAACCGGTGCCCATATGGGATGCTGGCACTGCAGGCAGTGGCTTTACCCGCTAGCCAAGCCAGGAGCTTCTTTTGGGTCTTCACGTGGGTGCAGGGGCTGAAGTACTTGGGTGATCCTCCACTGCTTTCCCAGGCTCTTTAGCAGAGAGCTGGACTGGAAGTGGATCTGCCAGTACTCGACCTGGCACCCATATGGGATGCCAGCACTGCAGGCAGTGTCTTTACCTACTGCACCACAGTGCTGACTCCATTGTCTTTAAATTTCAAAGAAATCATGCCATACTCACAAGTGAGTGTGTCCCACTGTATGCATTTTTCAATCTATTGCTATATTAGGGTAAGTTAGAGGATATCATAGAGAAAGTATAAAATATATTACTTTTTCAATGCTAAGACTATATTGAGTTAAAAAATTATTTAGAAATATTTGTTCCTGAAAAGATGGACATCTAAGATAATTTTTCATCTTAGCCATTTGCCCACAAGTTGAAACTGCTTATCTTTGGGTGGCTTTTTTGGCCAGGGGTGGAAGGTGTCAGATACTGTTAAAATTGTTTGTGATGTTAGAGTAACCTTTGTTTAATAATTAGAAATTACTCAGTATAGAATGTGAATGACAGACTTTACCACACCATATTTATAATCAGTTTATATGTGATTTTTATTTCAATGAATACTTTTTTTAAACCTAGTTCTTTATTAGTGGGTTATTAGTACTGTCTACATAGAATTATAGGCAGTTATCTTTTTTTTTTTTTTAAGATTTATTTTATTTATTTGAAAGTCAGAGTTACACATAGAGAGGAGAGGCAGAGAGATTGGTCTTCCATCTGATGGTTCACTCCCCAGTTGGCCGCAATGGCCGGAACTGCACTGATCCCCTGGAGCTTCTTCCGGGTCTCCCACACGGGTGCAGGGGCACAAGGACTTGGGCCATCTTCTACTGCTTTCCCAGGCCACAGCAGAGAGCTGGATCGGGAGAAAAGCAGCTGGGACTCGAACCGGTGCTCACATGGGATGCTGGCACTTCATGCCAGGGCTTAACCCACTGCACCACAGCGCTGGCCCCTCAGTTCTCATCTTAATACCAAATAAAATGCAGGTTGTCAGGCATTTTTTGTGTTAAAAGTGTTTATGTAGGTTTTTCTTATATATTCATGGCTTTCTTTATAAAATTTAATTTGTTAAAATCTACCCACAACAGATTATGTAAGATTAGCTCCATTATCATTGTTTTGTAGATATTATTGTAATAGGCTGTTAAGCTTTGCATAATGAACATATTCTTAAATTTCTGTCATATAGTAGTAGTCATATTTTTATATAATTTTTCTTATGGTATTTAACATTTTTAAAGTTCTTATTTTTCAAAATATACTTGGTTTATTGGGAGAACATTTAAACTATTTGTAGGATAGATAGAATAATTACTAGACTGAAATGAATCTTTTGGCCTTGGAAAAGTTACTTAGTTCTGAAAAATGCAGTTTGAAGGATGGTTTGGAAATACTAAGATGTGAATTAAGGAAATCTAGAAAATAGAAAGTAGGAAGAGCTTAGGACAGGAATCTTTGTATGGAAGTAGTTAACAGAAGGAAAGTGGAGCTAATGGCATCAGTGGATAGATTTTGAAGTATTTGGAGGCATGCCTATGTGTACATGTGTATCTGTGTTTGTGTATTTGTGACCTAACCCAATAAAGATTTGGTAGTCTCACTTGTATACCTGTGTATACCTTATACATGTTCTTCATTTGTTCCTACTGGACACTATATAGTGCTTCTGTAGTTTATATATATTAATGCTCACACATAACCTTTAATACAAATGATTCAGACCCATCTGGCCTTGTATTGCTGTTTCTGCCTTTGTTTCTGAGATTTTGCTTTTGCATTCCATGGCAGAGCCCTTTGTGTCCGTAACTGCAGACCTGTTCGCTTATTACATTGTGCTTTTCTACATTCTTTTCTTCATTATCTCAGTCTTTGCCTATGTCTTTTAATCCTAAAACATCTTTCTGTTCTAATTTAGGTGGCAAGTAGTTTTCTGAGGATAGAAACTTTTACAGTCATCAGTTATTCTATCTTTTTTCATGGTAAAGGAAACTTTTTCTTCTACAAATAGGAAACTGTAGCAATATGTCCCTCCATCTTCATTGTTGCCTTTCATTCCCAATAAACAAATATATTTTGAAAGCAATGTCAAATTGAAGATGTATGCTGTATTTAAATAGTCGAATAGATTAAGTTTGTAATGAAATTACAGTTTTAACCTAATGTAGATATTACTGTATAGGAAGTTGGAAAATGTCACCTTTTAACAGTGTTCTACTTACCATGCTTGGAAAATGTTTTGAGTGGAACTATTCCTTTGCAGTGGAAATGTATGGTGTTCAGAAACAATCCTAAATGGCAGAGGCCCTGTTTATCTTAGTTTACTGGATGGTGCAAATAATAGCAACAATACTGAAAATAGATGAAACATGAAAAAATGAAATATTTTTGATTATTAAGTTATAGAAGGGATGAACCTTAGCAACAAATAAAAGGTTCTGATGGTTCATAGTTAAGCATCTATCTTGAAATGAGGTAATTAAAAAAAATTGGCAGAATAGGCTTTTCTTAACCTTAATTTTATTTTGAAAAGACCCATAGCTAATAAAAATGATTTTACTAGTAAAATAGTAATGTATTTAAAATCTTACATTACTTGGCTTACCAAACAAATATGGTTTGTGTGGTTTTCAACTAAAGCTATTATGCTGAAGTTGACTAGAAGAGTCACTGTAGTTTTTTTAATATATTGTCCTAAATTATAGTTATTAAGTAGTGAGCATCTGGTTATTTTTATTTGCTAAGAGGAGGAATATGTGACTTTTAAAAAAATTAGTCCAGAAATTAAAATGCTTGATTAATGGAATTAATGCTGTTGTTCAGAGATGGGGACAGAATCATTGTATACTACTAATCACTCAAAATTTTGTCCTTAGTATGTGGTCAGATCTGAAGGAAATTGAATATTTGTATTTGTGTAGTCACATAGGTTTGCATTTTCTCCATTTGTCTATATTCCTTAATTTTAGGTAATTCTATTTTGTTTACTCAGCTGATTTTTCACAGGTGCCTACTATACATTTAGCATTATTTTTAGCCCTTTTTTAGGGCTTTAGGAATTAGAAACATTGGTAAAATACCATCCCTGACTTCCAGGAGTCCTTTGCATGCTTTCCTTGTTTTGCCCTAAAACTTTACCAGAACTAGATTTTGTCATGGGGCCATTTTTGTGTGAATATGTATGGAGGCCATAATTAAATTCTCTAAAACTTAGATTTGAATCTGGTTCAGCAATATTTTTATTCATGGTATCTGAGCTGAATAATTTCCATCACTGGTTAACTCCCCAGGTGCCCACAACAGCTGGGCCTGGGCCATGTTGAACCGTACCAACTCATTACAGGTCTCCCATGTTGATGGCAGGGACCCAAATACTTGAGTCATCACCTGCTGCCTCCCTGGGCCTCATTAGCGGGAAGCTGGAATCCCATGCAGAGCTGGGACTTGAACCCAGGCACCCTGATATGGGATCTGGCCATCTTAGCTGCTATGCCAAACATCCACTGCTCAAAATGAATATAACAGAGGGCCAGAATCTTTTGTATATAGTTTTAGTGGTTGCTCATGGCTTATTATTTCTGTGCTTTTTGAATAATGAAGTATATATGTTACAAGAACATTAAATGTAGGCAAGAAAACGGAAAAATATGAAATAATTTGTATAAGGCTGTAAACTCTCCTGATATTGACCAGTAGGTTGCAAGAACAGGTGCATTTGACTGTTAAATTTTTAATATGAAGTAGTCCAGTAGTGCAAATTTAGATGCTACATCTTAATCTCTAAATGTACAAGATTGTTATTTTAGAAACTATTTAAACCCACCAATCTAGACATCTTCTTGAATATTATTTATCTTAATAGAATTACAAAAGTATTTTTAGTAGGTGATTAATGAGAAGAAATTCTAAGATGTTATTGAGGAGATGGTCATTGAGACAGGTCAGCTAGAGGTGGACACACAGCCTGCCTAGTATTTGGATGGATGCTACCTGGCTGGAAGATGGAGCTGATTGGTGGATCAAAATCTCAGAGAGAAACCTTCCATTTTTAGTTTAACTGTTTATTAAAATTAAATTCCAATGAAATACTGTTACTATTGTTTGCTGAATTTTATTAAAAGTGAAGTGATGACCAGTGATTAACTACCCTACTTTTAAGATTGTTTGAAGTGATCTCTTCTATGTGAAATACATTTGGTTTGCATAGAACTTAGTAAACTTTTCTGTTACTTTAAAATATGAATTTTTAATTGTATCCCATTAAAACATGTCATAAAAATAAGTGACTTCCATTTTATGTTTACTTTCTGAATCTCATTTTTGTATTTCTTCAGGTTTATGTGAGGTTAAGACCATTCTTCAGGGAATTCCTGGAACGAATGTCTCAGATGTATGAGGTAAACATACTTTGTGAATTATGTATGTATTTTAAAATTATTCATTGTAGTACCCATATTTAGATCATGTATAATGATTACTTCTTTTCCCCTGAATTTGTAGATCATTCTTTTTACTGCTTCTAAGAAGGTGTATGCAGACAAGTTACTGAACATACTAGACCCTAAAAAGCAACTGGTCAGGTAAATTTAATTAAGAAATAGTGGAAATGTCTGTCACATTTATCTATGAAATTATTATGATTCTATTTAATTTTAATGGCCATTTTAAGTTGGCTGCATATATAGAAATTTATTGTGTTGAATGGTGAAAATAAATAAATTTTTAAACCTGAAAACTCTTGAGGAGTTCATGATAACAGCAGACAGACGCTCTTTAAAGGATACAAAGACCAAATGTATTTATTCACTGTGACATCCATATCCTCACTTCTTTCGGGATTGGAGGGAGGTGAATGTGTGTGGAATTTTTTTTAACAGTTTCATGATGCTTCATTTCCTTTTGTCTCTGAGATAATGCATGTCATAATTCCTTTTTAACATCTAGAGAAATAAAAGTTTTATCAACAGAAAGGTTCTTAAACCCCCCCCTCCCCCCAAGACTGAATTTATCTTCCATGGAAAGAAAATGTTAACATGAACCCAGTTGTCAACTATAATTGATTAAATCATTTGGGCCGTCCAGCGCTGAACTCAGCTATTTGTGCCCCTGGCCAGCAGACATATTGTGTTTCTTGGTTAGTCAGGAGTGCCTTGGGTGATTTTTAAAACATTTTGAAAATTAGTTCCATTAATTTTTTTTTCTTTCCTTTCATTTATTTTTAAAAAGTCACAACCAGGCAAATCGAGAAAAATACTGTTGTCTTCAACTCATTTTGTGGGAAGTGACAGGAGAGTTCCATTAATTTTGTCAGCTAAAGTCAGATATTAAGACTGAAGCATTCTTCCTACATCCTGAAGATGTAGGAATTTTTAACCAAGAGCTAACAGATGACACAAAAGGTTCATAAAATCTTTGATAGCTAGGCATTAATTTTTTGAATACTTTCTCCCATATTGTCTTAGTGGAAAATTCTAAATTTAAATTTCTACTATTACTAGTACTTTTATTATTGAGTAGTTGTAACTAAGCTGCCAGCACACATGAGAAATGCTGTTTCCTAGTCACAAAAGTACATTGTAGTTTATTGTTATTTTACCTAGCTTTGGTAAAAGCATGCAAATGATTTTGCGTTGATGGTTTCAGACATTCTAAAGATTTTAGTTCAACATTTCTAACCTTCCAAAGGAACAGTGGTGAGCAGTACAAGCCCCTTTCCCTTTTAGAGAGTTCATTTGAGTAGGGAACAGATCATAGTCATGCTATTACAATGTGTTATAAAATCAACACCCTCTTTTAAACTACATTTACAAAATCTACACAACTGAGAGTTTAAACTTGTTTTATTTAGTTGTTTAGAAAACCTCAAAGATGAAAAGCTTTTTGGATGGAGATTGAATTTGTTAAGAGTGCTGTTGGGATTATCTGTATTGGTGACAGAGTAGATGTGCAGAAATTCTTCTAATTTCTGAATCCTTTGAGTTAAAATGCAGATTTGTTGACATAGAGGATCTGTTCTTAGATGACTGGCATAAGAAGTTTTTTCTAAACTTTTAAGTATTTGTTTTGACCATAAGGTTATTGACTAATTAAAGGGTTTTTAGTGTAATTTAATTGAAATAACTGCAGTGTCTATTTACTTCATTGTTTCTTGTTTGAGTTTGCTACTACTAGTGAAGGGACATTAACAGTGAGTTGCATTTACTTGCTATACCTGCCTACTCTTATTTTTTTCAAAGTGGAAATGCCTTTTAACTTTCCATAGACAGGTGACGATTTGACCAATTGAAAATATTTCTTATAATAGTGGGTGAAAGAACTGTTGTACATTTTGTCTGTTTGCAAAATTCATCCTCTTTTCCACTACCACTATTTATACTTTTAAGGCTGAGTGTCTATTTATGCGTGTTGGGAGGTATTAAAAATACTTATTTTTTGACAAACTGTGACAGATTTTATGAGTAGAAAGTCATATAATTTCATACTATAGGTATGACTAGGCTATAGCTATCAGAAATTATTGGGACTAAGAAACAGGGAAGACAAACTAACAATTATTAATGTACAGAATGGGGTATTTCAGTATGAAAAAATGATTAGTAATATAAAGGGGCTAATATTTTGAGTGTAAATGGTGATTCTGTAATTACTATTGTATATGAGTATTGTAAAACCTTTAATAGCTTTTTCAAATGCTACAGCATTTTTCTCCTTATCTAAAATTGGTAAAACATCAGTCTACATTTATAATACTTAAATCTGAATTCATCATTTTTCAATCCCTGTTTTTTCAAATGATCACATACACACTCCCACAAATTAAAATAGGATTGTTTATAAAAAGTTGACAGGATGGAATGTTTTGGCCTTAGTACCTTTTCTGAAAAACTATAAGGAAAAGCTAAAAAAGAATTCTTAAAAATGCCAACACAAAAACATTCCTTTTTATATTTTCTATTCTGGCATGTACAGGGATAGGGAGGCTGTGTGTTCTACTGGTTTAGAGCAAAGGACTGGGAGCCAGGAGGATCCTGGGTTCCAATGCGGGGCTAACCACTGACTTTGTGTGTGACCTTGGGCAAGTCACTTGATCTCCTTGTGCCTCAGTCAACCATCTGGAAAATTGGTTATAAAGCAGGACCTCGCTGACAACCAGATGCTGCATCTGAGCTGAGCTTTCCTGGGTAAATAAATTACAAAAACGATTTAGATTTTTTTTTTAACCTCCTCCTTTATAATTTAACAGTTTGGGATAAACTAGTTTTTAAAGTCATAGTAATATTTGGTATACAGTTTCAGTAATTGCTGTGAATTTTATAGTAAAACTGTAGCCCAGAGCCTAGGCCCATATTTGTATTTTAATTTCTTTTCTGAAAGAAAATAATAAGGGCTAGCTAGTAAAGCCTATGATATATATATATATATGTGTATATGTTTCCATGTATGTTGTACTTTATAGAGTTTTTTTTAATTATTTTTTTTTTTTACATTTAGGCATCGGCTTTTCCGTGAACATTGTGTTTGTGTACAAGGAAACTATATAAAGGACTTAAATATCCTTGGAAGAGATCTTTCAAAAACTATAATAATTGACAACTCACCGCAAGCCTTTGCATATCAGGTAGGAATAGAGTTGCTAAATAAATTCAGATTGGAAAAAATTCAATGAAGACAAATGCTGCTAAACAGACTATGAATATGATGGGAGAACAACAGAATTTTCACTGATGGACTTCGCTGATTAGGGTGTCATCTTTTAGAATTAGAAATGCCAAATTGGTATATTCTTTGTGGAAAATTTTTCTGAATGCAACATAAATGAAGGAAAACCTGAGTAGTACATCTGAATAGGATGGAACTATAATATATCTATTGCTTAATAATTTTTCTTAACAGCTGCTAATCATAAACGTGTTGGAGTTATGATTGGTTTAACTTTTTTTTTTTTCTGGTCTGTTTAACCTTTTGAAAGATTTTTCTTAGACTATTTTGTTAACATATTTGTGCCCTCTGTTAATATTTCTTTGAAAAGCAACTACAACTAAAGATGAGCAATCTTTGTAAAATATATTTTACTTTCCGAACATGTCCATGTGATACAATTTCTGAGAGTGGCTTCATGATAAATTAGCAGAGTAGGAAAACTGAAAAATGGATTAGGGTATAGATGAGACAAGATTGGTCCTTTGTTTCAAAATGTCTGTAATAAAACTTATTTTTTTAATGTAAAGAATTGTATATGGTATTGAAATGTGTTCACTTCGGGTCTCTGCTTTTATTTGCTTGCATTTTAAAACATGTTTTTAAGAATTTTATCTTGTTTTCCTAGGTACAGTCATTTCAGTTATCCTCTATCTCAAACATGATGTTTAGCCTGAATTTAAATATAAAGAAACAAAAATGATTTACATTCTTGTTTTTAGATTTCTCTTCCGTGAAACACCATGGAATCCATTTGTTCAGTTCCTACTGTGTTTCAGGTTATGCTAGTTGTTAGGAGTAGAACAATAAATATGACATAGTCCCTGTATAAAAAAAATGATTAAATAAAAGGTGTATGCTTTCTGCTAGTGTTCTATGTAGTAACTATTTCTTGAATGAATGAATAAAGATATGGTTTAAGCTGTGATGGTCCTAAACTTGATTTAATGGAGCTCTCTTGTTTAGTTTTATGCTTACCAAGGAAAAGTGACACTGAAAACCAATTAGGCTTTGTTAACATCTGTCCCTTGCACTATTGACTTGTAAGAGACAACTCTGGAAGCGTTCCTTTTCATAAGAACTTTTAAGAATCAATAATTTTATTGTATCTTTTTTATGCTTTCCATACCAGGCAAAATATAAGTAAAAGGAACATTTAATTACTTATTTATCATTTCAGCTTTCTAATGGAATCCCTATAGAAAGCTGGTTTATGGATAAAAATGACAATGAACTTCTAAAATTGATTCCATTTCTGGAGAAGCTTGTAGAACTGGTAAGTGTATCTTACAGTTTATATTTTTATATTTTGGTTTTCTTAATTATATTAAAACAATTTAAAAATAATTTATTTAAAAGGTAGAGCCACTGAGAGAAGGAAAGACAGATCTTCCATCTGCAGCTTCATTCCCTAATGGCTATAATGGCCAGGGCTGTGCCAGGAGTCCAGAGCCTCTTCTGTGTCTCCCACATGGGTGGCAGGGGCCCAAGCACTTGAGCCATTTTCTGTTGCTTTTCCAGGCACACCAGCAGGGAGCTGAATTGGAAGTAGCGCAGTATAGCTGGGACTTGAACCGGTGCCCACATGGGTTGCCGGCATAGCAGGTGACAGCTTAACCCACTATGTCACAATGCTGGCCCTCCAACAAATCTTTTTAAATTTTTTCACTTTATGTGTAGTGAAATTTAATGATCAACTATAGTGAGGGATTGAGGCATAGTTTGAAAAGGACTATGAGTATGTTCAAACCTTATATATTATATTAAAATTATAGATATAAGTGTTTTAAAATGTGTAGATTGTTTTTAATTGACAATTACAATATGCTCTTTCAAGTCACTAAAAGGTATGTTAGAAATAACATTAAATTGATTTCACTTTGCTTTCATAATTCTCATCTAGAATTAATGCTTATGTCACTGAAACTTTATTCAGGAAATTATTTTTCTACATGCATGGATCAATTGTAAGACTAATGTAGAAAGAATAATTCAGTGGATTAACACTTTTTCCTGTCTTCTAGTTTGGCCTCTTATAGCTTAATTTTTCTTAGAAAATTAAAACTTCAGAGAAAGTTTTTTAAATCTGGAATTTAGTTCTAAGTTAACTGTGTTATCTTTATATACTCATCCTTTTTTATCTCTGAAGGATTGGTTTCAAGATGTCCTGGAGCTGCCAAAATCTTTGCACGCTCAAACCCCTTATATAATCTATGCACATTATCATGTATCTTTTATTTATTTTTTAAAGATTATTTATTTGAAAGGCAGAGCGACAGAATGAGGGAAACACACACACACACACACCTTCCATCTGCTAGTTCACTCCTCAAATGGCCACAACAGCCGGGTCAGAGCCAGGCTGAAGCCACGAATGAGGAACTCTGTCTTGGTCTCCTACACGGATGGCAGGGGCCCAAGCATTTGCTGTCTTCTACTGCCTTCCCAGATGCATTAGCTGGAAGCTGGATCATAAGCAGAGCAACTGCACTCTGATATGGGATGCCAGTGTCACAAGCCATGGCTTAACTTGCTGCACTACAATACCAGCTGCCTTCCTATCAACTTTCAATTATCCTTAGGTATAGTACCTGATACAGTGTGGATATATAGTGGTTATACTGTATTGTCTAGGGAATAATAACAAGAACAAAAAGTCTTAAGTTTTGAGTACAGAGGCAGTGTTTTCCTCCATTCCATATTTTATATCTGTGGTTGGTTGAATATACAATGTGGACCCTTTGTATACAAAGGGCTGATTGTATTTGGAAAAGAAAGTCATACAATAAAATAGTGGTCTACTTTTTCTGCAAATTAAGAATGTTTATGATGTTATGAGGATTGTAGTTTTGAAATTTTGCAGCTTAAAAATTTTTTTTTTCTCCACACAGAATGAAGATGTCCGACCTCACATCAGAGACAGATTTCGCTTGCATGATTTGCTGCCCCCAGATTAAGTACAGAGACTTGTCAAATCACTGAAGGGGGAGAGAATGCAGGACCCTTTTGGACTAAGACAAAAACATTGCCATTACTGTTGAAATTTTGCATTTTTGTACCCCGTCTTGCTTTTTCTTATCTTTGGTGCCCAATAATAATCAAGGGTTACAGAAAGAGACTTTATCTATATCAGATTGAATACATACAGTAGGTAGGCTAAAACAGAAGAGTCTTTAGAACTAGTGCAACTCCAGTGAAATTTTTTTATGTACAGGACATCTGCAGTTTATAAAGAATTCTGTTTCTGCCACCAGCAGTTTGACCTGTAGTCACACAGGATTTTATGATAATAACAGAGATGAAAATGGACTTTTATTTTCTCTCTGTTTGGTGCTCTAAGTGGGTTTGTAGCCACTTTTCTGTTACTTTATGATTCTCATTTCAACAGGAATGGCCAGTAAAAGTTGTTTTATTTTTCCTGTTAAGGTTTATAACCTTTTTACATTGTTGACCTGTATTAGATTAGAATTTCATTATGCATTCCTTTTAGTTGAGGCGCTTCATAGTTTTCTGGAATAGTCAAGTCAGTTTTTAGTTTTTTATTATACATTTGAATGGCCGTTTTCCTGCTTTGTCTGCCTGCACATTGTACATTTGTTTAAAAATATTCTCTACTTTTAGTCCATGTAAGTTTCATTTAGAAAGACATGCATTTATATTTTGTTTCTGTAATATTCTACTGTCGGTGAAATCTTTTCAAAAATCAAGAGACTGGGTAGAAAAGAATATACAAATGACTAATATTCAAAAGATTTAAACCATTGTGATGGCGTGTATTCCCAAATGGTAATATCTTGGCAATGGCACACAGATTTAATGGATAAAGGTATACCTCAGACTTCACTGTGTTCACCAATCTTTGAGGAGAATGAGTTTGGTCACCTGTTGGGCTTGATTTAGTTACTGCTGCCTTTGGTTTTCTCCAGGAATGAAGTATTCAGCACAGTGACTCAGTATTTTTAGTTCTTTTGCATGGGCTGGTAGTACCTCTGTTATGCTCTCGGTTACAATCAGTTTTAAAACTCTGTGTAACAGTCTTGGTACCTAACAGTAGCTATGCATAATCCTGTGGCACAGTACACTCCCAAGCCACCAGTGCAGTTAATATGCTCTCATAGTGGTTTTCTATGCTATATGAAAATAGTCATCAAGCCTTGGTTCTCTAATGCAGCTACCACAAGAGGTTGATATTTTTATAGTGGTGTGTAATCTCCTTTTCGGGAGGCTTTTTATGGAAGGTAGAATTTGTAAAAGTTAGTATGCTTTGCCTCTCAACTGCATTGACATGCCACAGGCTCAGACTGTTTTTATGTAAAGGATGTCAAAGAACGGCACTTTTTCTAAAGAGAAGTTTGATATTTTGTATGCTTGTTAAGAAAGTACAGTATTGGAAATTAAAGGTGGACAACTGATAATTGAGGAGTATGTCAATTAATTTTTTATGTATATTACCTGTTTACTTGTACAACTTATTGTACAAATTACATGCAGCTTCATTTTCAAATGAATCCTTAAAATAAGGAAATCTTTTTAGGAAACATTTAATTTTTTGTATTTTTGATTTTAAAGGCATGAGTTATGTCAGTTTTCAGTGTATTAATGAAGATTTTAACTTTTCATCAGGTTAAGTGTTTTCTTACTATATTATCTGTTGTGTATGTAGTTAGCATATTGTGTCACTGAACTGTTTAAAAATCTAGCATGTAGAGCAAGCCTGTTTTGTGGAAAATCCTTATCATTAAAAAATAATCATGGCAGATTTTCTGCAAAAAAAGCAAAAGCATTTGCAATTCAGAATACTGATTTTTTTTTTTTTAATTTAAAGAAAGGTATTTTGCTTGCAGGAAAAAGTACTACGGATTCATTTTAATGAGAATCTTTGAAATGTATTTATCTTTAGGGCATCTGGGCATCTTTATGCTGTTTGTCTTCTGTCTTTCTTGAAATAAAATGTACATACGTTACCTTTACATATGCTCTTGCTCAAAATTGTGAACCTAGTTACATTTCTCCTTGCTCCCTTCATTTTTATGCTCAAGCAGCAAAACCTATACAAGATTTGAACCTTCAGCATGCATCCTAATTGCTGAAAGTTTTCCTTATTAAGTAAATATAGTCTCAAAGGGCTTTCCCATATCTTGAAGGGAATTAAAAGTACCTGTACCATTGTGCCTGTGGGCACAGTTTTATGTAATAACTTAAAAAAAAATTTAATCATCTTCTATTATGGTAAGGTAGTTTTCAGTCCCGTGCTAGAGTTCCTTTAAGTCAACCGAAAAAATGAATCAAGCATATAACAAGTTTCCATAAAGAAATTAAGGGAATTTTATATGGCCTGAAAAAATTTATTGAGAGCAAATTAATATATATATATTTTCATTACTTTATTTGGATTTTAAATTTGTTAATACAAAAGTTAAAATAAATTAATAAAGAGACAATTTAGCCAGCTTCCTTCTACTTTAATGTTTTATCTTCCTATTATCCCTTCTTTGTGTGGTGGTAGATGTTAAACACTTCCATTTAGTTGACTGGAGGTGTGTATTTTTTGAATTGAGATATGCCCAGTCCCTTCAGCTCATACAGGAAACACAAACTCAAAAAACTGACTATGGTAAATGCAGGAGAGATGGATACCTCATGTGACCTGCATACACATAACAGCTCTGAAGTACATATTAAAATTGTGCTATTTCCAGTGATAAAATGTCTGACTTTTAAAGCATTCTTTTAAATATTTGTATCATTATTAGAGAAGATGTTTTATAAAGTTGCTTTTGAATTTCATGTAATATATGTAGCCCTAATCAGATTTATATCACCATATTTCTCCTTGGGTCCTATGAGGGGAATTGGTGACAATTCATAACCATAAATTGTTTTATATTAGCTAGTATGTATATTTATTTACCTGATGGCTTTATCTGTTTCCCAAAAATTTGTTTGGGATTTGTTGAAAGCATTGTGTAACTTCTATAAATGGCTATTTTCTTGTAACTGTCAGTGAAATGGATGTGTACATTGTTTTTTTATATTTCTCTGGTGTTTTTTTTTTTTTTTTTAATTTTGTTTTTGTTTTCTGAGGGTTAACAGAGTGGCTTTCTTAAGAAATTATTTGGCCAATGCCTTTTTCAGCTAGATATCACTTCACTTTCATTCAGCCTCCTAAAGAAGTTCATTTCTCAGTGTTTTGTTCAGTCAACTTGCCTGAAAAATAGACTTCATCTCATCAATGAAGAAAGCATTTCATTATTTCTACAAATCTTTCCAGCGAGCACAGAATTCTTCATAAGGACCAGATCTCTTCTACGTCTGTGTCAATCACATAAAGCTGAAATGTAAAGGACACTGAAGCCTTTATTTAATTGTACTAATATGATGGTGTTATATAATACATCATTAGCTAGTTAAGGTTTCCTGATCTGACTTCTAAGTTGTCTTCCTAGGTATTTATTTGTTATACTTTTAATCTTGTGTATCTAAATTAACTTAGATAATAGTTACCCACCGAATAACTATGCCAAGCAACTAGGAAAGAATGTTTATTTTATTTCCCCTTATAGGGGAAGAGTGGACTGGGAACAAAAATGTATGGGCCAAAAGGCCTTAGGTTGTCATTCATTCACTTTCTTATTCCTCTCATGAGCTATATATGAGTATAATATTTTTTCAGTGCTGATATGCTTATGTCATTACCTTACATGTCTTCCCCTGATTTAAAAGCCTGCTAGGAACTTGTGTAATACATTTAAAGAAAGAACCACAAAACTCAGTGTCTTATATTTAAATGCTAATTAAATTATTATTGAAATCCAAGTTTCACTAACAGGGATACATTTTTATAAAATGTTTCTCTGTATCTTAAATTGCCCAGAGGCAAGAGGTCTGGGGGTATAACATGTTTTGAGATCTTTTTTAAAAAAGAGATAAGAGAGCAAGTTTATACTAGTTGATGGGTTTGATGTTAGTATTTTAAGATCTGTTCCCAAACCTGACTTGATTAGGATTACTCAAAGGAGCTTTTAAAACAAGATTCCTGAAGCTTACCCCTGGGAAATGATGTCTAAAATGGAGCCGGAGAGTTCTGTATTGTTTTCCAGTGTTCTAATAGCCAGGTTTGCAAAAGCCCTGTTCAAATAACATGACAGTGGTTTAAAAGTAGGCAACAAAATAAAAGCTTACTAGACTTCTCTTTATGGTAGAGAGTTTTTTAATTTAAACTGGGACCAGATTTCACAAAACTTATTGAAGATACATGGAGGAATAATAAAGAAGATTGAGGCCACTGCTCATTACCATTTTTGTTTTTCATACTTTTTTTTTTTTTAAAGAGTTTGCATTTCTAGGACTTGGAATAGTTGATCTTAAACACAGCTAAAGGACATGTCCCTGAATGAGAACATTATATATATTAACTGTAAAATATTTCACTATTTTTTTATTTTATAAATCTTTGTAGAAATAAGCAATGAAATACTACTTTCATCTTTTGAAATGGGATTTTTCAAGGCAGCGTCCTTTTGGCATTAAGGTAGGGGGAGTTAATATTCTCTGCCTGTTTCCACAAGAATCAATATAAAGTCACGGACATTTAAAAAAAATCTCAATTTAATTTTTACTTATTTACTATGCAGTGTAGCCGTGAACAAGTAATGTAGATTTAGTTTTCTCATCTTCAAATGCCCTGATCACCCTACCTCACAGGGTTGTTGTGGGGATAAATAAAACTTTTATGGAAGCACTTTTCTTTGATGATATTTTATCAGCCATAAGAAACAATATAATTTATAACAACTTAAATTTGTACAGTGTTTTTGTTTACAAGTACAGTTTTTTTCAAACTACTTTTCCTGTTGATGGTGATCTTCAGGACAAACCTATAAAGGAATGCAGAAGGAGCTGCAGATTAAGGAAAACAGATAAGCTGAGGTTTAGGGCTGTGACCATGCAACTATTCTGGGAGACTTGAATTCAGCCATCTCTGTAACATAGTATATCCTAGTGCTTTGGCAGTCTTATATGGTTATGTTACACAAAGTTTGCTCAAGTTCGTAAATCAGTTCAGCTAACAGAATGTTCTTGTAACATGTAAGGTATATAGAAAATTACAAACTAGGCTTACTAATTGGATTTTAAACTATTTTAAAACTAGAAGGAAAAAAAAACTAAAGGAAATTCCAACTTTAAGTGTACTTTTATTAGATAAGGAAGTAGATCTAGAAAAATGTCTCTCTGGGCCTCTAAGTAACCGTTACGCAACGTGATGCTTTTAGAATTGAACACATTCTTTTTGAACTACTGTGAGCAGCTGTGAAATACAATACTTGAGGAGGGGCAACCACTTAGGGTGTGGCATCCCATGTCACAGAGCCAGTTTGAGTATAGTTGCTCCACTTCCAATCCAGCTCCCTGCTAACGTGCCTGGGAAAACAGCTGAAGGTGGCCAAAGTAGCTGCACCCTACTACCTTCTAGGGAGACCTACATTGAGTTCCAGGCTCCTGACTTCAGTCTGGCACAGCGTGGCTGCTGTGGCCACAAGGGAGTGAACCAGTGGAAGGATCTGTTGCTCTTTTCAAATCTTAAAAACACACACACTTAAGAGGCCAGCTTGAATAAAATAAAAAATAGTGGTCGGGGCCGGCGCCGCGGCTCACTCGGCTAATCCTCCGCCTAGCGGCGCCAGCACACCGGGTTCTAGTCCCGGGCGGGATGCCGGATTCTGTCCCGGTTACCCCTCTTCCAGGCCAGCTCTCTGCTGTGGCCAGGGAGTGCAGGTGCTTGGGCCCTGCACCCCATGGGAGACCAGGAAAAGCACCTGGCTCCTGGCTCCTGCCATCGGATCAGTGCGGTGCACCGGTCACAGCGCGCCGGCCGCGCCGGCCATTGGAGGGTGAACCAACGGCAAAGGAAGACCTTTCTCTCTGTCTCTCTCTCTCACTGTCCACTCTGCCTGTCAAAAAAAAAAAAAAAAAATAGTGGTTGGTTTTGAAAAGTACACGGAAAATGGCAAGAACCAGATTATAGTGACTTAAAATGAGAATTTAATACTTAGCGTATGGACTAACAAGCTCATTTAACAATAAAATAGCACTTTGTTCACACCCTAGTTCTGTAATGATACTTGTTAACTTTTCCTTAGGTTCCAAAGAAATGTGATACACAGGTTTAAGAGTCTCCCAGCAGTCTTAGAAATAAATGCATTTGAGATGAATAGTTATCAAGGGAGAATGGGTAATGAAAGTAGCACAAAGTTCAGAGTCAAAAGGCAATAGACAAAGCAGTTTCTGAATCTTAATTTGTTAAAATAGCTGATCAAATGAAACAGTAAAGCTGTAAAGCAACATGTAAGTTACTTACCAGAATGCCAGTGTTAAAACAGGTAGTGCTCTGTAGCAGGGTTTGTAAGATGAGAACTAGACAGGGTTGGGCAATGTCTGCAGCCAAGAGGCAGGGTGTGAAGTGCAGGGTCAGGATACTGTCACATGGCAGATGACAGGTCCCCCCCCCCCCCACCAGACAGATGGGCAGTTGGATGCATTTAAAGAAATGGCGACTGGTAAGTGATCCTGAAGAGGACTGTTAAGAGTATGTTAAGAAATGGGTGGTGAGGAAATTGAGGAGTGAGTATTGAATGGCTTAAGAAGCCTGGTGAGCAGTGGTACCAGGCTCAACTGAAGGACTAGCCAAGTTAAGAACTTCCTAGAGTACTGGAAGAACCAAATGAACTGGAGCTTTTAGTGGCTACCAAGTAATAAGCTTTAATATTTATTGTGTTTGATGTTTGACTATTTGTTAAAGATAGCTAGTCCTATGGGTAGCCTTCCTAATGACAGCAAAATAGCATTTTAAAAAAATAGCACTACTTTACAGTGTTAGGCATCAAGCCAGGCTCTGAATGGAAGAAGGAAGCAAAAGCAATACTGCCCTCAAGCTTATAATCTAGCAGTGCTGTCAGATGCGATTATTTTTAGGAAAGGGGCCATGAAGAATGGCTTTGAGTGCTCATAACAATTACTGAAGCAGGGATACTTGGAATATTTGCTGAAAGACAAGTCTTGATGGGGAGAGAAGATTCAAGCAGGACAGTAAATGACCAAATTTGTCTTTTTTTTTTTTGACAGGCAGAGTTAGAAAGTTCTTCCTTCCGTTGGTTCACCCCCCAAATGACTGCTACTGCCGGCGTGCTGTGCCATTCTGAAGCCAGGAGCCAGGTGCTTCCTCCTGGTCTCCCATGTGAGTGCAGGGCCCAAGCACTTGGGCCATCCTCCACTGCCTTCCCAGGCCACAGCAGAGAGCTGGACTGGAAGAGGAGCAATTGGGACAGAATCTGGTGCCCCAACCGGGACTAGAACCCAGGTGCTGGTGCCGCAGGAGGAGGATTAGCCAAGTAAGCCACAGCACCGGAACCAAATTTGTCTTTTTTTTTTTTCCATTTATTTTCCATGAGCCTTATGAAGAGTCTTTATGCCTAGATTTAAAACTTTTGCACCAAAATAAACATCTAATGCCATTTTTCTGAAGTGGCCTCAGAATAAAAGGGTGGCTGAGAAACCAGTTAGAAATTTTATAATTCCCCTTACAAAGTATTCCCTTTCTCCAAGACAGCAAGTGGCTAATGTATTGGATGCTGGCCTAACAATGGGTAGTCTGACGTCAAGAGACTGGTTATGGTTCTGAGGATAGTATGGCCTGTCTGGGTTTCTGAGTGTTTAGTAACCAGGCACATTTTAGGCATTCCCTAAAACAGGCATGTTTTCTCCATTTGCCAGACAGGATTGAAAAAGCACTTCAAGATTTTATGTTACCCTATAAAAGTAAGTATGAAAAAAATGTATAGAGTTGGAAACATGATGTCATTTAGGATCTTGCAAGATTCTTGAGGTTTCCTTTGTTTTGGTTTAAAATGGAAAAAAGTCATTCAATTAGCTTTTTCTTCATCAATTCTTCTTAAAAATCTGTAACTCACATATTCTAAGGACTAAATGAAGTCCTTAACACACAGTTCTAGTTCTGAACACTTGATTCCCTTCCTCATTTGAAAGCAGCAGTATGAATGAGATCAATTTCTGCTTTGAACAGCTATTTAGGGGCTGGCACTGGGGCATAATAGGTTAAGCCTCTGCCTGCAGCACTGGCATCCCATATGGACATCCCAGCTACTTCTCGGCTAATGGCCTGGGAAGCAGTAGACAACCGCCCAAGTGCTTGGGCCCCTGCACCCATGTGGGAGAATGGGAAGAAGCTCCAGGCTTCTGATCAGCCCAGCTCTGACCAGTGCGGCTTGGGGAGTGAGCCAAGTGAACTAGCAGATTGAAGATCTGTGTCTCTGCTTCTCCCTCTCTTGTCTGTAACTCTGCCTCTCGAATAAATAAATCTTAAAAAAGAAAACCTACTTAATGTTGTATACATAGGTTCGGGTCTCAGCTGCTCCACTTCCAGTCCAGCTCCCTGCTAATGTGCCTGGGAAAGCAGTGGGAGATAGCCCATGTGCTTGGGCCCCTACACCCACGAGACCCGGAAGTAGCTCCTTGCACCTGGCTTCAGCCTGGCACAGCCCCAGCCATTGCGGTCATTTGGGGAGTCAACCAATAGATGGAAGATATCGCTCACTCTCTCACCTTCTCTATTTCTATCTTTCAAATAAATAAATGAATCTTAAAAAAAAAAATACATGAATGAAGCTACATTTCAAAGTTTAGGTAAGTCCAGAAAACTAGTTCATTGCATCAGAACTGATGGTCTTATGGCAAGTGGTTCACACTAATTTTTAAGCCAGATTTTCCTTAGGAAAGTAAATCATAATCAGATGCCTGCTTGGTAAGAGTAGAACAAAGGTGTCTGCTGAAAGTGAATGTTGTGGGCCGGCACTATGGTGTAGCAGGTTACAACTGTGGCCTGCAGCACTGGCATCCCACATGGGTGCCAGTTTGAGTCCCAGCCACTCTTCTTCCGATCCAGCTCCCTGCTATTGCACCTGGGAAAGCACTGGAAAATGGCCCACTGGGGAGACCCAAAAGAAACTCCCCTAGGCTCCTAGCTTCAGCCTGGTCCAGCCCTAGCTGTTGTAGCCATTTGGGGAGTGAACCAGGGGATGAAATCTCTCTCCATCTAACTCTGCATTTCAAATAAATAAACCTTAAAAAAAAAAAAAAAAGTGAATGCTAATGCCTAGTATCACATCAACAGAATGTCTTTATCTCTAAATATCTGCTAAAAGTCTACAGGTTAGCTTACCTTTTTAACTGGAAACTGTCAAAACTTTGTTGTTTTGGCTTTACCTTGCCTGGATTTCACCATCTTTCTATTACTGTTTTTTTTAAAGATACGTTGTCTTAAAGCATCTTCAGCCAAGTCAATACAAATAACAACATCTCACTTCAGAAACAGAGATGTATAACCCTGCTTTCCTGAGACTCTGCTTTGGGGTAGTTGATTGGATCTGGCATCTACTTAGCCACTAATTTACTATCTCCTAGTTCACATCACTGCTACTATGCTGTGGCTCTATTAATAATTTTTTTTTTTTTTAAACTTGCCTCTTTAAGACCCAGAATCCAGCTAATGTTTTGGGACTATCTTTCATGAAGACAAACAATGACCTGCTAGGCAGGTTTTTCTTGGAGGGGTGGTGGTGGGGAAGCCCAGCTCTGCACAGAAATGTATCCATTCAATAGTAAGTACAAGTGCCTATGAGGTGCCAACCACAGACTTCCGTGCAGCACAGCATTACCTTCTCAATACTTGACGGTAATCACATCGTGTTAGGATGTATGTACTGAGAAGATCCTAGGGTACCTCCAGATATTTAAAGAAAAACTGGAAAAATAGACCTCACAGAAGGCAGGAGGAAGTAAAGTATCTTCGAAAATCACTTCAGCAGTAGTTTGTGGCCCTCCCTTCAGAATGCCATCATCACCCACTAACTCCCATGCTCTAGGAGTTTCAAGTTCCAAATCCTAAAAGCCTGGGGAGAAAAATCTTTCAGTTATTTATTACTTCATAATGATTCATTCCAAAACCTCAATGCTTAAAAGGACTTTTCTCAATGATCTGTAGGTTGCTGGGGTCAGCTGGGCAACTCTAGCTTGGGGTCTTCTTTGGTTGCGTTCATACGGTAACTAGGGATATGGAATCACCTGAAGGCTCAACTAGGATGGATTCCCAAGATTGCTACTTTATTCCAACAAGTGACATCTCAGCTGGGATAGCTGGAATAGACGGGCTGGTTGCATTTTCTCTTTATACAGGCTCTTTATGTGATCTAAGGGGGGTAAGAATGCTTAAATGGCAGGGGTTTCCACCAGAGTGAGTATTCCAAAAGGTACCACTGGAAGCTGCAAGTCTTGTTGCAAGCTGCAGGTCTAGGCTTGGGGATCACTTCTACCTGATTTTAGTCAAAAAAAAAAAAAAATAGCCCAGAGGCAAAGGGAGGAGACTACAAAAGGGCTTGAGAACTGTTTACTGGGGGCCAATGCTGGAGATTGATGATTCCACAGGGTTATGTATATCCCTTCTAGGGGTAGATTCATATTTTATAAGGTTTAAGCATATAGTTTAGAGGGCTTTCTTGAAGAATAAAAGGAGTCCGTGCAAACAGGAGCCCTAAAGTTAAATCATCATTAGCTTCATAGTTAATCTGTTTCAGACTCCTTCCCCAAGTGGGCTATGGTAAAGCAACAGCTATGGCTTTGGGAAGCCTACCTACTCTTTTACACTAGGGCAATTTTCAGAAAAGGAGGAATCAGTGTGAGCATTCCTTATCTTAGCAGAAGTGTCCAGTATTCAGTTCAGTAAAATACAGTCATTTTAATGACTGGTACCAGGTCTCCTGACCTCGTTAGTGAATTTTTAAAAATTTTTTTATTTTTTTTATTTATGAGAGAGAGAGAGAGAGAGAAAGGTCTTTTTCCATTGGTTCATGCCCTAAATGGCCACTACAGCCGAAACTACACCAATCTGAAGCCAGGAGCCAGGTGCTTCTCCTGGTCTCCCATGTGGGTGCAGGAGCCCAAGCACTTGGGCCATCCTCCACTGCACTCCCTGGCCACAGCAGAGAGCTGGACTGGAAAAGGAGCAACCGGGACTAGAACCCAGAGACCATATGGGATGCAGGCGCCGCAGGCAGAGGATTAACCAAGTGAGCCACAGCGCCGGCCCGGATAGTAAATTTTTAAAAAATATTTTGTATCTTTCCAATTCTACCATGTTGTGTCTTTTGTTTAAAAAAACAAAACAAAACAAAACAATTTACAAATAACAATACTGTGGGCCTGCGCCGTGGCTCAATAGGCTAATCCTCTGCCTATGGCGCCGGCACACGGGGTTCTAGTGCCAGTCAGGGCACCAGATTCTGTCCCGGTTGCCCCTCTTCCAGGCCAGCTCTCTGCTGTGGCCGGGGAAGGCAGTGGAGGATGGCCCAAGTCCTTGGGCCCTGCATCTGCAAGGGAGACCAGGAGGAAGCACCTGGCTCCTGGCTTCAGATTGGCACAGCACGCCGGCAGTAGCAGCCATTTGGGGGGTGAACCAATGGAAGGAAGACCTTTCTCTCTCTCTCTCTCTCTCTAACTCTACCTGTCAAATAAATAAAAATGTTAAAAAAAATTACTATCCTTGGGGCTGGCACTGTGGCATAGTGAGTAAGGCTTCCACCTGCAGTGCCAGCATCCCATATAGGTGCCGGTTCACGTCCTGGCTGCTCCACTTCCAATCCAGCTCCCTGCTGTGGCCTGGGAAAGCGGAAGATGGCCCAAATCCTTGGGCCCCTGCACCTCCAGGGGAGACCTGGAGGAAGCTCCTGGCTCCTGGCTTTGGGTTGGCTCAGGTGCGGCCATTGCGGCCAGTTGAGGAGTGAACCAGCAGATGGAAGACCTCTCTCTCTCTCTCTCTCTGCCTCTCCTTCTTTCTGTGTAACTAACTTTCAAATAAATAAATCTTTAAAAAAAAATTTACTATCCTCCCTACACCTTTTTCCTCTGGCTGGTCCTTATATGGCAATGGCCTTTAAGGTTTTTGTTCCTTCTCTGGCATCTTCAGAAGACCTCTGCTTTCATGCAGCAACATAATCAGTGATTCTTAATTCTTCATCTGCAGTCCAGATATCTCTAGCTCCAAAGTGTATCAGGTATTTCCATTTGGATATCCCACTGGAATTGTCAACATCTGTGTAGCCAAACCCAACTTATCCTGTGTTCCATATGATGATAGGCACCATTCGGCCATTTTCAGAGACATATACTAAATATTGATTATGTGTCAGGCAGAACGCATGTGCCATATGTGCTATCCAGAACACAGACAAGGACCCTCTAGACATTAAACAAGATCCTTACAGGCTGTGATAAATACAGTGAGAAAAAGAGAGTGATGAGACAGTAACTGGGGATATCTTGCTGGAGATCAGGGAAGAGCTTTATGCAAAGATAACATTCAAGCTTTGATGAGAGGGAGGAACAGATGTTAATCATGCAAAGTGTGGAAGGAGTACTGCAGGCAGAAGGAACAGGAAGTATAATCTGCCCAAACAGGGAAAAGCTTAGTAGCTTTTGGAGGGCAATGAAGTTAGAGAGAGAGAGAGAAAGTTATGAGGGCCCTGCAGGCCATGGTAAGGAGTCAAAATTTAATGGCTTCTATTGGCCGCCACCATGGCTCAATAGGCTAATCCTCTGCCTGCAGCGCCAGCACAGTTGGGTCTGGATTCTGTCCCAGTTGCTCCTCTTCCAGTCCAGCTCTTTGCTGTGGCCCGGGAGTGCAGTGGAGGATGGCCCAAGTAATTGGGCCCTGCACCCGCATGGGAGACCACTGGCTATGGATCAGCTGCGGTTCGCCGACCACAGCGGCCATTGATGGGTGAACCAACTGAAAAGGAAGACCTTTCTCTCTGTCTCTCTCTCACTGTCCACTCTGCCTGTCAAAAAAAAAAAAAAAAAAAAGGGCTTCTATTTAATTGCAACTGGCGGTTACATGTGCCATGATCTTTACATTTTTATTACCTTTAAAAATTATTTATCTGAGTGATCTTTACATTTTTATTACCTTTAAAAATTATTTATCTGAGATGCATAAAAGTTAGAGACAGAACTATTTGCTGTCAACCTTCAAATGCACCAGTTGTCGGGCTTGGACTTTGGCTGGGTAAGGGTTGCTGAAGCTGGAATCCAGGAATAAAATCCAGGTCTCCTACATGGGTGGCAGGAACTCAATCACTTGACCTGTTACCACCATCTTCCAGGGTGTGCTTTAGCAGGAATCTGAAATCAGGAGCCTAGGCACTCCAACATGGGATATAGGAGACTTAATAGGTTTCTTAACTGCTAGGCTGAATGCCAGCTTCTGATTTGCATGTTTATATAAACTGCCTAGTATGGAGTAAACAGATTGTGGAGGGGGAAAATGGAATAAGACAGATCAATTGCAAAGTTATAGAACAGTGTAGTCTGGATTAAGATGGGAGCAGAAGACCAGGAAAGAACTCAGTGGCTTCAAGATTAATACAGAAAACCACAGAATTTGATGACACTGAATTTAGGGGTGGGAGAAGGGCAGAAATCAAGGATAGCTTTGACTTAAGCAACCAGAATACTGTGATTACCACTCATTCAAGCTCCAAAGGGATCATCTTTTCCATTTCCCTTCGTCTCCTCCTCCATATCCAGTTACTATAATAGTCAGGGTTCGAGAAGCAGATAAATAGAACATAAAAAAGATTAATTTTAAAGAAAGTGCTTACACAACTGGGGAACTTGCCAGGTCCAGAATCTGCATGGTAGGCAAGTAGCTGTAGATCCCAGGAAGATTTGATAGCGCAGTTGAGGCAGAATTCCTTCTTCCTGAAAGGCTTGTCTTAATTTGGCCTGGCTGGATGAGGCCCATCCACATTATGGAAGTTAATCTGCTTTACTCAAATCTATGGATTCAAATGTCAATCATATTTAAATATATTCACAACCACAACTGGACTGTTGGACCAAAAACTGGGGAACATGTGTACCACTGCTTAGCCTAGTTGTTATACAGAATTAACCAGCACAGTTATTAAATTTTATTGATTCTGACTTAGGTATAGATTGGTTTCTTTCTCTCCATTACCATCACTTCAAGGTATTTTTGTGGTGTTCTCATTTAATTCATTCATCCCTAAAACATGTATCAGGCACTATGCTATATGTTGGAGATACAATTCTTAGACCAGGCCCTTAGGGACTTACATTCCTGCCTTTCTCTGCCTTCTGTCTTGCTGCCTTCCAATCTATTCTTTATAAATAGAAGCCTGTAGGTCATTGCCCGTCTTGTAGAATATCTCTTGATAGACCATCCTTATAAAATGTTTATTTGTAGGCTCTAAAAAAATACACAAAAGATGAGCCACAATTGTTGCTACTAGAACAGACCCAGTAACTGATCACATTTATTTATTTATTTATTTTTAGGGCAAACAGAAATACAGACTGACAGAGCTCCCATCTGCTGGAGCATTCCCCAGATGCCCACAAGAGCACTAACCCAGGTCTCCTATGTGGGTGGCAGACACCCAGGCATCTGAGTCACGACCACTGCCTCCTAGTACCTACATGAGCAGGAAGCAGGAAATCAGTGCCAAGCAGGCACTCCTACGCTAGCCTGAACACCCACCCCTCTACCTCTTTAAAATTCAGATATTGTAGCAAGTTATAAATATAAAACCAAAATAAAAACATCTGAAACCGCCCACCCCTTAAAGTCCTACAGGGGAGCCCAGTGGCCCCAGGGGCAGAGAGTTTAGCCCATCTCAAGCCCTTACTGTTCAGTTTACCTGTTCGGTTTACCTCCAATGGCGCCAGCCAGATGAGGGGCACCGCGCGTTCTTTCTACCGGAAATGCTCTCGAGCAAATTTCTCTGGGTCTTTCCGATTGCCGTTTCGCCGCGCCTAACCCCAGGAAGCCTTTCCTGCACCCTCCAGCGCCCGCTGCCCTTAATGTCACCTATTTACAAGTAACCTCATAATGCTTCTTTCAGTTGCAGTCATCACACTGTGCCGAAATCTGTTTACCTGTCCGTCTTTGCTACTTGGGGAGGACAAGGCTAGAGCTTATACCCAAGGCAGGCACCAGAGCCCCAAAACTGGTCTGTAAAAGAATGAATCAATGTGCTGGCCTCAGGGGGCTCCCAGGAAGTTTGGAAAAGCCTAGGGGGCTGGGGCTGTCTTCGATCCACTGGTGACTAACTGGACGCAACCGCGTTCGGAGTGGCTCTGGCCATCCGGATCGGGAAGGCCGCCACGGACGCGGTCTGTCCACCTCGCTCGTTCCTCGACGCCCCGCACACGCCGGCTTTCCAAGAGGATCCCCTGCTCATTACAGCTCGACTGCACTGGAGAGAGGTCGGGGAGGCCGGTCCGCCGCGTACACCGGCGGGCGTGGCGCGGAGAGCCCGAGTCCGCGCGCCGCACGGAGAGAACACCATCCGCCAGCGGCGGCGGGCGCGGATCTCCGAGAACAGCGGGAGGGGCGGTGAGGGCCAGCGAGGGCCAAACGCCAAGCCGGGGGACCGCCCCGCCCACTTCCCTGCACTCACGTTTCCTCCCCGGGACCCACGCTGGGGTAGACAGTTCCACCGCCCCGCGAGCCCGCAGCACAGTCCCGCGTCGTGGGGAGCTGGACGCGCCGCCCGCCTCAGTCCCCGCCCCGGCAGTGCGCGTCGCCCGCGCCGCCAGGAGGGGCGGGGCCTCGGCCCGGGCGCACAGTCAGCCACGGTCCCAGCCTGCCCCGCGCGGGCCAACGAGAGCAAAGCCAGTGACTCACCTCCGCCGCGCTAACTCCGCGCCAGCTCTCCCCTCACACACGCTCACACCCGGCTCGAGATGGCGGCGGCGGCGGCAGCGGCGGGCGACTCGGACTCCTGGGGTGAGGCGAAGTCCCCGGGGGCAGGGCCCGGGCCGATGCCGGCCCCACGCCGAGGCAGGCACTAACGCGGCTCGCTCTCTTCCGTAGACGCGGACACGTTCTCCGTGGAAGACCCGGTGCGGAAGGTGGGGGGCGGCGGCACCGCTGGTGGGGACCGCTGGGAAGGCGAGGACGAGGATGAAGACGTCAAGGTGGGTGCGGGCTGGGGCGCTGGGCAGCCCGGGAATGGGCCAGCCTTGTCGCGGGCGGGATTGCCCGCCGGCGGGCGAACTCCCGGCCCAGGGGCGCCGCCCGGGCCTGGGAGCCGCGGGTCCAGGCACGAGCCTAGGGCCCGATGGTGCCCTCTCTCCTTCCGCTCGGCGACCATGTGGATCAGGCGGGCAGTGTGGCCTCTCGACTCTTTGGCCGAAGGCAGTGGCGAGCCGACCCCAGCCCCGCTTTGGGGGGTCCGCGCTCGGGCCTGGATCCCACCTGCCGACTGGCGACGAGATGTGACAGCAGCAACCAGGCCGGCCCACGTGCAAGCTTCGCGGTCCGGAGCTTCTCGCCAAGGATGAGACTGGGAAGTTGGGGCTCGAGCGCCATGGTTTATCCCATATGGAAAGTCTTGAAACCCGCCTGCCTGTCTGAACTCAGGTCTCCCCGGAGCCAGCAACTTCATTTATGACTCCGAAGGCCTGTTTAGAGAGTTTGTTCAAGCAGTTAGGTGGGTGAAATGTTGTGGGTTAATTTCATCCTTTCTTCCCACATGAGATTAATAGGAGCAGTAAAGTGAAGTAACTTTGAGCTCTCCCTTCCCCCACCCTGTGGTTAAAAAGGATGAACTGAGAACTGAGATGGCCAGAAGTTAGTGGACCTTGGGAGTCCACACAGTGACCTGGAAAATGGAGAGTTGACAGTTTTTCGTCTACTACAACGTGAATGACGCCCAAGAAAACATTTAAGAGTTAATGATTGGAAGACCCAGTATTTATATTTTTCCTGTGCCTTGTGGATCTCAACCATATTCACCGTCGTTGTTTGTTTTTGTGAACTCTCCTGGGCTCATCTTGTGACTGTAGATAACGTTGACTTCTGTGGCTTTCTTGCCCTTTTTTTTTTTTTTTTAAGCAAAAGTCACAAGTCCAGAATGTTAAAACTTTTATTAAAAAGTTCTTAAAAATCTTGTATCTGTGCAGACAGAGCTTTTTATGAAATGGAAATTTTAGGGAATGTTTAGCTCTTTACCTTTCTGCTTGGGTTGAAGCTTTAAACCAGATAATCACGATGCGCTTAATGGTGCTGCTGTTTAAATTGTTCCCTTTGCACCCAGGGCTCATAGGGGAAAGTGTGCAATTGTATCCAATAGCCTCAGATTCAGGAATGATATGAGCTTTGCACACATTGGAGTGAATAGGTAGTACTGTTACTGACTGAAGATACTTAGATGCTTCATTTATGTATTATGTAAACTTAGGACTGGATTGTATTGTCAGTTTCCTTACAAGATATTAGTTACCTCTCCACAGTGTGATACATTTTCAGTCTTGAGCCTTGAGTTCAGATTTGTCCTTTTTCTTTGTGTGCATACGGGACATGACAGTCAAAACATTTGCAAAGAAAAATGTAATGAAAAGATTGGAGAAATCAAAAAAGAAGTCCCAGAAAATAAAGTTTAAATGGAGCAGTCTGGGTTGATTACCATGAAGTTGCTGGTTTCATGGTATCTAAATGAAGTCAGTGCTGGTCAATATAATTCTGATCACTTGGAACTAGTTTTGGAGATTTATATATTGCTAGGAACCACAAGGAGAATCTTGTCTATTTACTCTTCCAGTGCAGAATTTTATATAAATGATAATAATTCTTTTACCTGCACTTTAATATTGATCCTGGAGCGTGGAAGCTGAATCTGTCTGTTAATATCCCTGTGTTGAAATGTTAGCTTATTTTGTTTGAGTTTCAAGATGTGGTATCCAGGGTGTAGTTTGATTCCTGGGTTCGGAGTAAGACCTAGTTTCATATTGTTGCCTTGACATTTTGTAGATTTGTCATAAGCAAGTTACAGTTTTCCAATCTGTAAATGGTCTTTGTAGGGCCTATCTCAGAGGGTTGTTTTGTGTTTTAAACGAGATACGTCAAACATTAAGCTGATTTGCCTACCAGTTGGTAGTTACTCAATAAACATTAATTCTGTCTCATTTCATGTTACAGTATTAATTTTTTTGGCTTGATAACTATGGTCAATCCATTAATGAAGTTTGTAGTAAGTAGACATTATGGAAAGTTAGCAAGCACAAGTTTGCTTGCCTGGAGGTTATCAGTCTAGAGTTGAAAAGTTGTCCTGTTGCATAGTAGTGAGTCACATGTCTAAATTCTGATGTTTATTGCTTAATATTTTTGTGAAAAGATGCAAACAAAATTAGCTTCCTTGAAGTCAGATAATCATGGTCCTTAAGTCACAGAATATGTGAATTAAAAAAGTCCTCAAAAGCAAAGTAATGTGTTCTTTAGTTTATCTGAAATCTAGTACTTAACCTTTAAGAATTTATGTTAATGTCATTTGTAATGTCCTGGAAAATGATAAGAGAACTTGGGTCTTTGTTATAATAATTTTGCTCTGGTAGTGTTTTATTTTTCCTTTTTTTTTTTTTTTTTTTAAGATTTATTCATTTATTTGAAAGGCAGAGTTACAGAGAGGCAGAGAGAAAGAAAGCAGTCTTCCACCCACTGGTTCACTCCCCAGGTGGCCACAACAGCTGGAGCTGGGCTGATCCAAAGCTAGGAACCAAAAGCTTTTTCTGGGTCTCCCACACGGGTGCAGGGGCCCAAGCACTTGGGCCATCCTCTACTGCTTTCCCAGGCCATAGCAGGGAGTTGAATCAGAAGTGGAGCAGCTGGGAATTGAACTGGTGCCCATATAGGGTGCTGGCAATGCAGGCAGTAGCTTTACCTGCTACACCACAGCCCCAAGTGTTTTATTTTTCAATGGACCTAGTATTTTGCTGTTCTTGGCTTTTCAAATGGTTGTCTAACAGAAATAGACTTAGAGTAAAGTGTAAAACTGTTAATATTCATAGAAGTGGGAACTAGAGAGCATTCTTTCCTGCCACTCTGGCTTCATTTTGCCATTCTTACTGATTTGTGTTGTACAGAGGCAGTGGGAGGAATTGTTCACTTGGCATGTATGACTGGACTCCTTTCTCATTGCTGGAATGATGTGTAGGATGTGTTGACTGAGAATGCAATAAGTACCTGTTGAAAACAGAGACAACACAGCTTTTATTCCATTTTGCTAGTCTCTCAGCATTTCAGAAGAACAGGTGGACTTGTTCAAAGGGTATAGAGTTTGTAGAAAATCTTTGGCTGTGTTTAACTGTCTCAAGCATTTGCCTCTACAATTGTATTGTAGAATTTCTTTTTTAAATCAGTTTTTTAGGGGCTGGCTCCATGGCGCAGTAGGTTAATCTTCCACCTGCAGCGCCAGCATCCCATATGGGCCCAGTTCTAGTCCTGCCTGCCCCTCTTCCAATCCAACTCTGCTATGGCCTGGGAAAGCAGTAGAAGATGGCCCAAGTCCTTGGGCCCCTGCACCTGCATGGAAGACCAGGAAGAAACACCTGGCTCCTGGCTTTGGATCGGCGCAGCTCCGGCCGTTGCAGCCATCTGGGGAGTGAACCAATGGAAGGAAGACCTCTCTCTCTCCTTCTTACTGTCTGTAACTCTACCATTCAAATAAATCTTAAAAAGATATAATTTTTAAAGATTTGTTTGTTTATTTGAAAGTCAGAATTACCCAGAGAGAGGAGGAGCGGCAAAGAGAGAGAGAGGTCTTCCATCCACTGGTTCAATCCTCAATTGGCCACAATGGCCAGAGCTGGGCCGATCCGTAGCCAGCAGCTTCCTCTGGGTCTCCCATGCAGGTGCAGGGGCCCAAGGACTTGGGCCATCTTCTACTGCTTTCCAAGGCCACAGCAGAGAGCTGGATCAGAAGTGGAGCATCCGGGTCTTGAACCACGCCCATATGGGATGCCGGCACTGCAGGTGGAGGCCCCACCTGCTATGCCACAGCGCCGGCCCCTATATTAATTTTTTTTTATAATTTTTTTTTATTAGGTAGAGTTACAGACAGTGAGAGGGAGAGACAGAGAGAAAGGTCTTCCTTCTGTTGGTTCACTCTCCAAATGGCCGCCACGACCTAAGCTGCACCAATCTGAAGCCAGGAGCCAGGTGCTTCCTCCTGGTCTCCCATGTGGGTGCAGGGGCCCAAGCACTTGGACCATCCTCTACTGCCCTCCCGGGCCACAGCAGAGAGCTGGACTGGAAGAGGAGCAACCAGGACTAGAACCCAGTGCCCATATAGGATGCTTGTGCCACAGGTGGAGGATTAGCCATGTGAGCCACGGCTGCCGGCCCCCTAAATTAATTAAAATTTTTTTTTTATTTGACAGAGTTAGAGAGAAAGGTCTTCCTTCCATTGGTTCACTCCTCTGATGGCCAACATGGCCGATCAGAAGCCAGGAGCCGGGTGCCTCTTCCCGGTCTCCCATGTGGGTGCAGGAACCGAAGCTCTTGGGTCATCCTCTGCTGCCCTCCTGGGCCACAGCAGAGTGGACTGGAAGAGGAGCACCGGACTAGTAACCGGCGCCCCAACTGGGACTAGAACCCGGGGTGCCGGCGCCTCAGGCGGAGGATTAGCCAAGTGAGCCACGGAGCCACCCCTAAATTAATTTTTAAAATGACAGCGGGGTAATCATTTTGTTTCAGTCCCCAAATCTCCAGAACAGCTGTGACTGGGCTGAAGCCAAAGCCAGGAACTGAATCCAGGTCTCCTACTTGGGTGGCAGGAGCCTAATTGCTTGAGCCATCACTGCTGCCTCCCATGGTCTGTATCAGAAGGTAGGGCCGGCGCCGTGGCTCACTAGGCTAATCCTCCGCCTAGCGGCGCCGGCACACCGGGTTCTAGTCCCGGTCGGGGCACCAGATTCTTTTCTGGTTGCCCCTCTTCCAGGCCAGCTCTCTGCTGTGGCCAGGGAGTGCAGTGGAGGATGGCCCAAGTGCTTGGGCCCTGCACCCGCATGGGAGACCAGGAGAAGCACCTGGCTCCTGCCATCGGATCAGCGCGGTGCGCTGGCCGCAGCGCGGTGGCCATTGGAGGGTGAACCAACGGCAAAAGGAAGACCTTTCTCTCTGTCTCTCTCTCTCTCACTGTCCACTCTACCTGTCAAAAAAAAAAAGAAGGTAAAGTCAGGAACTGGACGTGGGCCTCAAACCCAGGTACTCCAGTATTGGACATCAGCATCCTAACCACCAGGATAACCATCCTGTGTTGTAGAATTTATTTAAAGAGATCCTAAAGAACTGGCTTAGTTGAAAATTGCTTGTCTCATCCTGCATGTTCACCCTCTGTTAGGTTCCTATTGCAGGTAATGGTTTGAATCTACCAGGCTGAGAACACTTTTCAAGCATTGGGAAAAGCTTCTGAAAAATGAAATCTATATATTGGAGAAATATGAAAGTATTGAGCAATACTCAGAAGGTGGACATTTTTCCAGGGAATGGATATCTTAGAGTGTGTTTATATGTGTCTTCTGAAAAATACCAGACATAAAGAAGTAGAAAAGTTTAAAGTAGCAAGTTTTGCATTAGGAAACATATTTGGTATTAGAAAATATTTGCCTATTGTATTTGTCATGCTGATCCATTGAAAGTAAATAAGTCAATGGTTTTTAAATGTATTGATCTTAATCTTGCTTAGCTAGAAATTTAAAGTAGAATTGATTGATAACTATTATGAGATAGGAATCATTGAGGCAGTAGAATTTCATCTCAGTGCTGAGCCACTATAGGATGTTAAACCCAGTGAATTAGATGAAATGAGTAGAATTTACTAAGACTGGTACATTTATTTCTAGAGACCAGCATATTTCTGATTTGATAGAAGACTGTTTGATCTTGTTTGAAAAACTCAACTTTGCTCGGTAGTCTAGCTTTGCCAGGATTTTGTTGCAGAGTTCTGAGACCACTCAGAGCAGAACCACACAGTTTATAGAACATCAGTAAAGGACTTCTGCAAGAGATTTTGTCTTATCTAAACCAAATTATTTGAAGAAAAAAGGGGAAGGAATGTATGTTAGTTCCTGGGCTGTTGCTTTGTGGCCAAAGAGTTATACTGCTCTTGTGAAGCTACTTCTATTTGAGAATCTATAAATATATCTTGCTTCAGGCGGAAAGCATTTTCATTCCTAAATGTGTTCTCTCATTGCATGTGATGTTCTGTAGTTGTCTATTATAAAAATGACAGAACCTGCCAACTACTACATGCATTGTTAGAAATAAAAAGGAAGCAGGACTTTAAATGTTTGTTTTATTTTTAAAGCTTAATCACATTCTATTGGGCTGTGGGTTTTTTTTTTTTAACCTTTTTTTTTTTTTTTTTTTTTTTTGACAGGCAGAGTGGACAGTGAGATAGAGAGACAGAGAGAAAGGTCTTCCTTTGCCGTTGGTTCACCCTCCAATGGCCGCCGCGGCCGGCGCGCTGCGGCCGGCGCGCTGCGGCCGGCGCACCGCGCTGATCCGATGGCAGGAGCCAGGAGCCAGGTGCTTTTTCCTGGTCTCCCATGGGGTGCAGGGCCCAAGTACTTGGGCCATCCTTCACTGCACTCCCTGGCCACAGCAGAGAGCTGGCCTGGAAGAGGGGCAACCGGGACAGAATCCGGCGCCCCGACCGGGACTAGAACCCGGTGTGCCGGCGCCGCAAGGCGGAGGATTAGCCTAGTGAGCTGCGGCGCTGGCCTGGGCTGTGGGTTTTAAACTTGAAAAGGAGCCGCCTCTTTCAAAGTAATGGCTCAAATGATGTTGGCTATGTATCTGCAGGGCAAGAGTATAGATAAGCAAGGAGTTTATCAGTCTCTGTTCTAAGAAGCTGGGCTAAATTTTTGGAGAGCAGCCTGGGTAATTGATTTGGAGATAAATATAGTTGTGAGATTTATTGGCTACCAAAAATGAACTGGGTAAGCGATTTAATTGTATATTGATAGGTAGTATCTTGAGCCAAATACACATTTAGGGTTCTTTGAAGTGGCTTATACACTTACTTCCTATTGTTAGTTTTAGGTATTTCTTGAGGAATCCTTTTTTCTTTTTATCTGAAATTTTTACTAGCATTTATAAAGTTCTAGTGTTTATAGAAAATTGGGCTGATTTCTCTGAAGTAGTGAGGTAGATATTATACCTTAAGTTACTTTTTTTTGAAGATTTAATTTATTTCAAAGAGTTACACAGAGAGAAGTAGAGACAGAGAGAGAGGTCTTCCATCCTCTGGTTCACTCCCCAGATGGCTGCAATGGCCGGAGCTGCGCCGATCCGAAGCCAGGAGCCAGGAGCTTCTTCTGGGTCTCTCACGTGGGTGTAGGAGCCCAAGGACTTGGGGCCATCTTCTATTGCTTTCCCAGGCCATAGCAGAGAGCTGGATTGGAAGTGGAGCAGCTGTTACTCAAACTGGCATCCAGTGCTGGCATTCTCCACTATGCCACAGCGCTGGCCCCAGAGACAAGTTTCTTCAAATTAGTCAAAAACCACCACAGGCAGTTTGAGGTTTGAAGGTGGGTAACCAGTGTACCCAGCTGTATTTTGTTAACATGTGCTTTACCCCTTCCCCTGCCCCTCTTTCTTTTTTTAAAGATTTATTTATTTGAGGGGCCGTTGCTATGGCTCAGCGGGTTAATGCCCTGGCCTGAAGCACCAGCATCCCTTATGGGTGCTGGTTCTAGTCCCAGCTGTTCCTCTTCCAATCCAGCTCTCTGCTATGGCCTGGGAAAGCAGTAGGGGATGGCCCAAGTGATTGGGCCCCTGCACCCGTGTGGGAGACCCAGAGGAGGCTCCTGGTTCCTGGCTTCGGATTGGCGCAACTCGGGCCGTTGCGGCCATTTGGGGAGTGAACCATCAGATGGAAGACCTCTCTCTCTCTCTCTCTGTAACTCTTTCAATAAAAAAAATCTTTTTTAAAAAACGATTTTTTTAAAAAAGATTTATTTATTTGAAAGGTAGAGTCACAGAGAGAAGGAGAGACAGAGATCTTCCATCTAGTGGTTCACTTCCCAAATGGCCACAATGGCCAAGGCTGTGCCCGCTAAAGCCTGGAGCTTGGATCTTCCTTTGGGTCTCTAACCTAGGTGCAGGAACCCAGGGATTTGGGCCATCTGTTGCTGCTTTCCCAGGCACACCAGCAGGGAGCTGGATCAGAATTGAAGTAGCTAGGACTTGAAACTGGCGCCCAGTGTTAGATGCCAGCACTGTAGGCCATAGCTTTAACTTCCTGCACCTTTGTGCTGGCCCCTATACCCTTCTTTTTAATGTGAGTCACTATGATTCCAGGGGTGCTCATTCCAGAGCTGATTGAAAAAAAGGGATTTTGGTGAGGAAGTACTTAGTTCTGATACTTGTTTTATACTATGGGCTCCGGGAAGAAGTCTTATTTACTCTGATATTTTGAAGGAACTCTGGGCCTTTCAGAACAGTCCTTGTTTTTCACTTAGCTTGTGGGATGGCTGTATCACAGCCTTGGTTTCCTTATCTGTAAAATGAGGACAATATAATATTACTTTCAGAACTGTTGTGAAGATTAGCTATGTTACTACATACAAAGCTCTTTGCACACTACCTGGTGCAAAGCAAGCTCTCAGTAAATGCTATTTCACATTATTTATCGGTATGATAGAGGTTGTAAGTGTGCACTCATTGGAAGTAGGCGAATGGTTTTCCTATGTGAAGCATTGCCTAGGCAACCTATCACAGACCCAGGCTTAGGGTGTTCTGTGAAGATTAAAACAACAACAAAAGTATCTACTAGTTAACTTTTATTTTTAGCTTTCTGGTTCCTTTTGTACTGTGATGCATTGATAAAAGAACGTAAACCAGTAGAGTAATATAAACATTTGAGCTCTAATTTCTAACTCTAGTAACTTAATTATCCAAATAATGACTAACCAGTTTGCTTCCAGTCTGAGACTGAATCATGGGTTAAAGTGTCAAGGTGATTATAAAAAGATGCTTACTTTTTATATAAAGTTCCTCCCATTCTGCTTGCAGAGCTCAGGACAGCCTTAGTCCAGATATTGGATTTTTAATTTCTTTGGGGGACTTATAGATGTTTATTAAGAATCAAGCCTTGGTTAGTTTATATACCTAGACTGATTTAGATTCATGATTGGTCTTGTTATAAAACCACAAGCTTGGTGTCATCCTTGTGGCATATTAGTCAGCCTGTGCCTCTTATGGTAGCGTCAGGGCCTCCTGCTTTTCATCTGTCATCCTGTGGCTCAGTGTCTTAGCTTCCGATAGCATGTTGTAGTGTGCCTGTTAGTAGCTTAGACAATGGCCAGGCTACCTGTAGATTAAAGCCCTGTTTAAATACAGGGCTGTGTTTGTCTCTAGTAAACTTGAACCTTCTAAATTCTGTGGAGCCTTTAGACAATTGTGTTTGGTAATTGGTTTATACTTAGTCTAGTGGTTATGTTAGGCATAGAGAAGACAGAGTGTTGATCTATGTCAGGGCACCTTGCTCAAGTTAGGAGCTGGGAATCTATGAAGCTGTTGGTCAGCTCCTAACTCTGCCTTAATACTGGCCTAAGTATCATACAAATATAGATTTAAGTCATTAAACAGGGTTGTGTTGTGTGGAATATGGCTTCAAATAAGTGAGCCATTGGCCAGGGTGTGCAATGGGAAAAGTAAGAAGTATAAAGTTACCTCAGTTTTTTAATTTAAAACACTGAATCACCAAATAAAGCTATTAATTTTAGTTTGTATTTTAATTGCTAATGGAGAAACTTTTTTTGGCATTAGATGAGTTGGTATAAAGGCTCAGATGGAAAAACAGACATGCAGGAATGGTCAGGAAAACATGAAAGTCCTGAAAAGCTGCAAGAGGGAACTGGCCCTAGCAGACGTTAAAACATTCTGTAAAGCCTCTAATTGAGACGGGATGGTACTGGTGCACAAAGAGACATTAGATCAGAGGGGTAGAACAGAAAGCCCAGAAGTACATCCAAGGAATAAGAAATTTAGCATATGTAAATCACGGGGCAAAGATGGGGTTTTTTAAAATTAATTTATTTGAAAGAGTTACATAGAGGAAGAGACAGAAAAAATTTCCATCCACTGGTTTACTCCCCAAATGGCCAGGGCTGGGCCAACCCAAAACCAGGAGCTTCTTCCAACCCAAAACCAGGAGCTTCTTCCAGGTGTCCCACATGGTATAAGGGTCCAAGCACTTGGGCCATCTTCTGTACCTTTCTCAGGCACAGGGAGCTGGATTGGAAGTGGAGCAGCTGGGATTCCAAGCAGCACCATATGAGATGCCATCCTCGCAGGCGGCAGCTTTGCCTGCTACCCCAACAGCGCCAGCCCTGAATATGAGCTTTCAATGAATGATGCTATGACAACTGGGTAGCCATTTGGAAAAGAGTAGAATTACCTTTATGCTTCACACTATACATACGAAAAATACTCCATATTATCAGGGATTTAAATGAAGAAACAGTGAAAGCCTACACATTCTAGAAGAAAATGTGGATGAATTCTTCGTTGGAAGAAGAGACTTTCTGCCTGGAAATCCAGAAGCAATTAAAGAAAAAATTGCTAAGTTATGCATAAGTTTGGTGGAACACATAGCATTTCATGGGGAAACACAAGATATTTCCAAGAAGAGAGGAACAAGGCAAAGATACTGGTATCCCACATTGTAGAGATTGAGCCAGAGCAATGAGAATAAGAGAAGTCAATTGTGAGGCAGAAGGATTGGTGAAGAACAAATACAGTTGACTTAATTACAGATGATCTGCTAGTAGAGGTTGAGTGTCCCATCTGAAATTCTTAGGACCAGAAATATTTTGGATTTTAGGGTTTTTTTGGATTTTAGAATATTTGCGTATATAAAATGAGATGTTTTGGGTAGGAAACCCAAGTTTAAAAATGAAATTAATTTATGTTTCTTGGCACACAGTGAATGTGTGTATTATATCTTTATATATTTTGAAAGTCATGTATACAGTGTTCTTAGTGCACCTGCATTTTGACTGTGATTTGTCACATGAGGTCAGGTGTGGGATTTTCCACTTGCAACATACTCAGAAATTTCAGATTTTACAACATTCTGGATTAGGAATACTCAACCTATCTACCTAGAAAAGTCTATGATAAATGTAACTTAAGTGATAAATGAATTCAGTAGGGTAGCAGGATATAAAATTAACAGAAAAATCAGTAGCTTTATTGTTCATGAATAATAACCAGCTAGAAATGCAGTAGCAAAACAGAAGATGAAATACGTGGGAATAATTAGAAAGAGAAATGTGCAAAACCTCTAAGAGGGAAACTTTGAAACACTCATGAAAAACAACAAAACTAGACTTGACAGCTCAGTGTTATGTCAGTTATCTCTGTTAATTTACAAATTTAATGCATTACCTCAAAAATGGCAACAAGCTGTTTCTATGGAGTTAGACAAGTTGATAATAAATTGACGGAAACACGAACATGCGAGAATTATTAATGGGGGTCCTTTTCTTTAGGATAACTGGGATGATGATGACGACGAAAAGAAAGAGGAAGCAGAAGTAAAACCAGGTGAGCTACTGGAGCTCCTCCATTTTTGGTTTTGTCTTGGTAGGCATTTGGTGCTTAAGTTAAATGACAAAATTGAAAATTTTGGCATTTAGACAGGAAGTATTCTTTCAGTCCCACCTTAATTCTCTTTTCCTTGCATCTTTCTGTATTCCCTCAAACTATGAACAGTTGTGATATCTGCTGTTTTTTTCCTTTGTGTGACTATTATTAGGAGAGTGGAGTGTCTGGCATTTTAGTTCAAGAAGCTTAAGTCCATTCTAGGGAGTGATCAGGAAATAAGAAGGGAGATATAGGCCGGCGTCATGGCTCAGTAGGCTAATCCTCCGCCTTGCGGCGCTGGCACACCGGGTTCTAGTCCCAGTCGGGGCACCGGATTCTGTCCCGGTTGCCCCTCTTCCAGGCCAGCTCTCTGCTGTGGCCAGGGAGTGCAGTGGAGGATGGCCCAAGTGCTTGGGCCCTGCACCCCATGGGAGACCAGGATAAGTACCTGGCTCCTGCCTTCAGATCAGCGCAGTGCGGCGGCCATTGGAGGGTGAACCAACGGCAAAGGAAGACCTTTCTCTCTCTCTCTGTCTCTCTCTCACTGTGCACTCTGCCTGTCAAAAAAAAAAAAAAAAAAAAAGGGAGATGTTTGGATTTTAGTGATCACATTAAGGAGGAGAAGGAGAAGCTCCAGAACTTTTCCATTCTTGTCTGCCAGGAAATCAGCATATGAACCGGAAGCCGAGAAAGGTTTAGTCTCTTGAAATATACAAATATCATGTCTATCTCATCCATAGACTGGTAAATATTCAGTGTAACTGTGAATAAAACATTTCTTTCAGAAATAAAAATTTCAGAGAAGAAAAAAATAGCAGAAAAGATTAAAGAGAAAGAACGGCAACAAAAGAAAAGGCAAGAAGAAATTAAGAAGAGGGTAAGTGCTGTTTTTTTCCTAAGATACAGAATTCTCATGGCAGTTTTTGTCGTGTCTTACAGCCTGTGAGTACTACCTGTCAATTTGAAGGACTCTGTACAGACTGTAAGTGAATGCCTTAAGATAGGTGAATCCCAAAACAGACTGCTGTGTGGTTACTGCAAAAGCAGAATGCAGAACTGTCATGTATTAGATGCCATTTAAGTTTTACAGACATTCAGGAATAGTCGTGACTGCACAGTGACCACAGTCAATGATTTTTGCCCATGTCTGCAGTTCTTTGTAGTCATTGTGTGCAGTGTACATACTGAGTGAGATACAAAAAGTATCTGTTTCTGTGCTGTTCTTGGTTATTTGAAGCAGGATCAGGAATATTTTTCTTTTTGAATAGAAAACACATTTATGTGGCTCAAAAATAAAAACACTATTAAAAAGCACTCACAACCTTTTATTTATAGAACCTGTATCTCTCTGTCCACCCTATAAGTAGATAGTTTTAAGATTATTTATTTGAAAGGCAGAGTGAGAGGGAGCGATGAGAGAGAGAGACCGCCCATCCCCTGGTTCACTCCCCAAATGGCAATGATAGCCAGACTAAAGCCAGGAACCCTATCCTGGTCTCCCACAAGGGTGGCAAGGACCCAAGCATTTGGGCCATTTTCTGCTGCCTTCCCAGGCACATTTTTTTTTTTTTTTTTTTTTTAACAGGCAGAGTGGACAGTGAGAGAGAGACAGAGAGAAAGGTCTTCCTTTGCCGTTGGTTCACCCTCCAATGGCCGCCGCGGCCGGCGCACCGCGCTGATCCGATGGCAGGAGCCAGGAGCCAGGTGCTTCTCCTGGTCTCCCATGGGGTGCAGGGCCCAAGCACCTGGGCCATCCTCCACTGCACTCCCTAGCCACAGCAGAGAGCTGGCCTGGAAGAGGGGCAACCGGGACGGAATCCGGCGCCCCAACTGGGACTAGAACCTGGTGTGCCGGCGCCGCTAGGCGGAGGATTAGCCTAGTGAGCCGCGGCGCCAGCCCCTTCCCAGGCACATTAACAGGAAGCTGGATTAGAAGTGGAGCAGCTGGGATGAAAACCAGCACTCTAATTGGATGCAGGCATCACAAGTGGCAGCTTAAACCAGTGTGCTATTCCATTGCTGCTGCTTATTAACATATCACAGAGATCTTCCCATTTCAGGTCATGGAAAGCATTTTTAATTTTTTTTAACTTTAAAAGAAAATTATCAGACATTAAAGTAGAGAGGATAGCATAATGAATAATATATATCACCTATATTTGTTAATGTTCTACCTTATTTGCTTTTTTTGTTCTTGTTTGGCTAAAAAATAATCAAGTCGATAACAAACCTTATGTGCTTTACCTTTAATTACTTCAGTATGCATCACTGAAAAAGATGTTTCTTACAAGATTATAATAGTATTATCACACCTAAAAAGTGAACGCTGACTGTGGCACACAGTAGGTTAAGCCTCTGCCTGTGATGCTGGTATCCCATATGGGTGCCAATTCGAGTCCTGGCTGCTCTACTTCCGATCCAGCTCCCTGCTAGTGGCCTGGGAAAGCAGCAGAAGATGGCCCAAGTGCTTGGGCCCCTGCACCCACTTAGGAGACCCAGAAGAAGCTCCTAGCTCCTGGCTCCAGATGGGCCCAGCTCTGGCTGTTGCAGCCATTTGGGGAGTGAACCAGTGGATGGAAGACCTCTCTGTCTCTCCCTCTGTCTGACTTTGCCTCTCAAGTAAATAAATAGATCTTTAAAAAAATTATTATTTGAGAGGTAGAGTTACAGAGAGATCTCCTGTTGGCTGGTTCATTCTTCAAATACCCACAACAGCTGAGGCAGGGGTAGGCTGAAATTGGGATTTGGGAACTCAGTCCAGGTCTCCCATGAGGGTAGCAGAGACCCAAGTACTTGAGTCATCCCTTGCTACCTTCCAAAGTGTACATTAGCAGGAAGCTGAAATTGAGAGTGGAGTCAGGACTTGAACCCAGGGAATCTGATAAAAGCATGCAGGTGTCCCAGTCGGTGGCTTAACTAGCTAGGCCAAATGCCTGTGCTTTTATTTTCTGAACATGAAAATGTTCAGATATCAAAACTACAAAAATGGTGTACTCAGAAACATCTCACATTGCTGAGAGAGATGTTAAATGTTCTCACCATACAAAGAAATAGGTGAGGTGATGTTAATTTAGCTTAATCATTTCACAGTATATGCATGTATCAAACATCACATGGTACACCATAAATATGTACAGTTTTTGCCTGTCAATTAAGCTTTAATAAAACTAGGGAGAAGGGAAGTCTCAAACATCCATTCCTATCCTCTGCTGTCTTCCTTATTATATCGTATAAGAAACCTTTTTCATTTTCATTAGTTTCTGGCTTTCCTCCCAATTCATTTTTTTGGTAGCTGTATAATATTTCAATGCCGAGGTGTACCATAATTTATTTCAGGTGGAAGGTTAGATTTTTTTTCTCAGCCCTTTTCTTAATGTATAGTACTTAAGTGAATAACCATGTATGTCTGTCTATTATTTGTATGATAAATTTGCAAACCTGGGTTGCTGGGTAAAGGCATATCACATTTATAGTCTTGATAAATGGTCCTGAATTGCCCTCCAAGTAGGGTTGTACTGATTTGCGTTTGCCAACAATGCATGAGAGTACCTGTTTTGCCCCCAGGGCAGGAATATTATATTTATATATACATATATATACACATACACACACACACACACACTTTTTGCTAACTTGTATATTTGTATATCTAAAAATATCTACCTGTGTTTCTATGATCAGAATAAGTAATAGAATCTTAACAACTCAGTGTAAGAAATTGTACTGATTGGGCCGGCGCCGCGGCTCACTAGGCTAATCCTCCGCCTAGCGGCGCCGGCACACCGGGTTCTAGTCCCGGTCGGGGCGCCGGATTCTGTCCCGGTTGCCCCTCTTCCAGGCCAGCCCTCTGCTGTGGCCAGGGAGTGCAGTGGAGGATGGCCCAGGTGCTTGGGCCCTGCACCCCATGGGAGACCAGGAAAAGCACCTGGCTCCTGGCTCCTGCCATCGGATCAGCACGGTGCGCCGGCCGCAGCGCGGCGGCCATTGGAGGGTGAACCAACGGCAAAAGGAAGACCTTTCTCTCTGTCTCTCTCTCTCACTGTCCACTCTGCCTGTCAAAAAAAAAAAAAAAAAAAAAGAAATTGTACTGATTGGATCTTTCTTGGTCATTACAGTTAGAAGTATCCTTATTTTGTTATATCTTCATATTAATCTCTAGCGTGAAGAAACTTTCAGAGTGTACTCAGTTTATGTTAGACCAAGCATTGAGTTAAGATATTTTTAGTTTTGATTCAGGAATTACATATGCTGTCCCGGTGTACTAAGACATTGAAGTCAAGAAAATTTCCCTATTTCTTTGAAGAAAATGTTCTGAGACGTCCTGACTTGTCATAATGACTTCTCTTTGTCATTTTATCTTCTCCATTAAAAAATAAAATGTGATATTTGAGAAGCAGGTTTCTGATTGAAAATCTTCAAATTACATCAACATGGATAACCATAAAGAACACAAATTCCCTTTACTTTTTTCCCCAGGAACTATTGTCAAAATTTTTCCCTCATAGTAAATGTAATACATATTTGTCATATAGAATTACCTCACAACTATCGTGAGAAGTTATACACTCACATGTTAATTGTCATCTAAAAGGAATGAAATTAGGAAATAAGTATACAACTTCTATTGTGGTTATAAAATATTGTAATGATAATTTTGTAGTTCTATAATATAATTAAAAGGGAAACATTTTCTAATGTCCATATAATATTGTCAGGGATACGCCATAGTGTTTTTAGACACTTAAGTTGTCTCTGCTTACTTGAATTTGTAAATCAAACTCCAACAGGTATTCTTGTGCTTAAATATTTTTGTCTAAGGTTTCTTATGATAAATACCTAGTAGTAGAATTAGTTCATTTCAACATACAAAATAATTTATAACCTGGTAATATATTACTGGGTTGCCCTAGAAAGGTTGATCCAATACATTCTTGGTAGTGGCAGTGAGAGTGCCATTTCTGTGGCCAGGTTGTTTAATATTGGTGCCAATGCTTTTAATCTGTAAAAATGGAACAGCAATATTTAAAGTGTTCAGAAGACTGCCTGAAATACGATAATCACTTTATGAATACATGTGGTTATTTATTTATCCCTATTAAAATATTCATGCAATACGACAGTGTACTGGGTCCATCATAATTCAGCTCTTTTAAAACTTTTCTGTCTCCTTTTAGTTAGAAGAACCAGAAGAACCCAAAGTGCTAACACCAGAAGAACAATTAGCAGATAAACTGCGGCTAAAGAAATTACAGGAAGAGTCAGACCTTGAATTAGCAAAAGAAACTTTTGGTAAGTTGAGGGTGCAAAAAAAAATGATGAGGGTACAGATTAGTGCAGTATTAAACTGTTCCACATGGAAATTCCAGAAGTTTTACTAGTTACGAAGAAAAAAAAATTTTTTTTTTTTTAAGATTTATTTATTTATTAGAGAGGCAGAGGTAGAGAGACAGAAAGAAAAGTGTTCCATCTGCTGGTTCACTCCCCAGATGGCTGCAACGGCAGGAGCTGAGCCAATCCAAAGGTAGGAGCCAGAAGCTTCTTCCAGGTCTCCCATGTGGGTGCAGGGGCCCAAAGACTTGGGCCATCTTCTGCTTTCCCAGGCCATAGCAGAGAGCTAGATGGAAAGTGGAGCAGCCAGGATGGGATGCCAGCACTGCAGGCAGCAGCTTTACCTGCTATGCCACGGCACCGGCCCTGAAAACATCTACTTTTTTTTTTTTTTTTTTAAAGAAAACAGTAGTAGCTAATTTAGGTATTAGAAAGCAGTTTTTAATCTCTTTCTGTATGTTTGAGACTTCATTACTTGAGAAGGTAGAGTAGGGTATGTGTTCAGACTTTTGAATAATTGTTTTGAGTTTCAAAACAGATTAAGATAGAAAAAGTCGATGGACTCAAAGCACATTTTTTTTTCCTTAAGATTTATTTATTTGAAGGCCAGAATTAGAGGCAGAGAGAGAGAAAGACCAAGATCTTCCATATGCTGGTTCACTCCCCAAATGGCCACAATGGGGGGAGCCGGGCCAATCCAAAGCCAGGGATCAGGAGCTTCCTCTGGATCTCCCACGTGGTTGCAGAGGCCCAAGCACTTGGCCATCTTGTACTGCTTTCCTAGGCTATAGCAGAGAGCTGGATTGGAAGTGGAGCAGCCAGGACTCAAACCAGCACCCATATGGGATGCTGGCACTGCAGGCAGTGGCTTTACTTACTACACTACAGTGCCAGCCTCCACACTTCCTAATAGAATATATTCATCAGCTGAATGAGATTTGGATGAATTGCAAGGTTTGTGGCCTTGAATTTTTTTTTTTTTTTTTTTTTTTTTTGTGGCCTTGAAATTTAAATACTGAACTGACTGTAGGGCTCTCCTGTTGCCTTAAGAGACTTAGACCACAGCTAGGGCACTCAGTTTGGCTGTGTCTTGTGCTCAGGATGGTTTCTTTCTATGACCCTTTTGGCTCTCACCATGGCATATATCTTTAGAGGACCTCCATTTCTATATTGTACCTGCAGCAGTGGTTAGTGCATGAGATAAAAGAAACCTGTAGGTCCTATAAATAAATACATTCAGAATGCTCCAGGGGGGAGAGTTCCATGGCACAGAAGGTAGACATGGCCCGAGCTGAACAAAAGTTTATTGACGTTGTTACTTACTGAATGCTTTTCAGAGAAGTTTGTAAAGTTTTTGAAAGATTTATTTATTTGTTTGAAAGGCAGAGTTAGAGGGAGACAGAGAGATGGATGGATGGACCTTCCATCTGCTTGTTCATTCCCCAGATGGCTGCAGTGGCCAAGGCTGGGCCGGGCTCAAACAAGGAGCTTCTTCGGGGTCTCCAAAATGAATGCAGGGGCCCAAGCACTTGAGCCGTCTTCCACTGCTTTCCCAGGTGCATTAGTAGGGAGCAGCCGGGACTCTAATCGTTGCTCATTCAGGATGCCAGTGTTATAGATGATGTTAACCCACTGCACCACAATGCTAGCCCCAGAATAGAATATTGCTGAAATTAAAAACCTTGAGGGGCCGGTGCTGTGGCACAGCGGGTTAAAGCCCTGGCCTGAGTGCTGGCATCCTCTATAGGTACCAGTTTGAGACCTGGCTGCCCCACTTCCAATCCAGCTCTCTGCTATGGCCTGGGAAAGCAGTAGAAGATGGCCCAAGTGTTTGGGCCCCTGCACCTGCATAGGAGACCTGGAAGAAGCTCCAGGCTCCTGGCTTTGGATGAGCACAGTGCCAGCTGTTGCAGCCATCTGGGGAGTGAACCATCAGATGGAGGACCTCTCTCTTTGTCTCTCTGTGTAACTCTTTCAAATAAATAAATAAATCTTTAAAAAAAAATCCTTGAAATTGAAGTCTATATAAGAAAGATCTGCTTATTCTTTCTCCCCTATCCTTTGTCTTATCTAAAATGGATCAAGCAGGCTGACTGTTGTGATTGTTCCGTTTTTATGATTTATTTATTTGAAAGGCAGTGTTAGAGAAAAGGATAGAGAAAGAGATCTTTGATCTGTTGGTTCACTCCCTAAATGGCCGCAATGGCTGGAGCTGGGCTGTTCCACAGCCAGGAGCCAGAAGCTTCTTCTGAGTCTCCCGTCAGTGGGGCTTTAGCAACCTCAAGCGTTGTGGATGCTCCTGTGTACCAGCGTATGCTTGGCAGGTCTTCAGTGTGTTCATCTAATTCTAGAGGGCACTCAGCCATTATGTGTTTTTATAGGATGGTGAGAACTGCCCTTAAAGAGGTAGGTTTATGCAGTGTACAGAAAACTTAAGTGTGAGACATCAGCTTCAGATTAAAAGGTAAAATCAATATACACTCATTGTCTTTGGCTTACCGGATTCTACTGTTCATTCTCTCATACTGAAATTCTGAATCTGTGGTATTAACAACAACTAATTTTCTAGGTACTGAGAAGGATGGAAAGCATACTTATCCCCGAGACTGAAATTCTTTTAGGTAGATTAATTTTTCTATTGGTATTTACCACATGGTTTGCCCCTGCTTAGCTTCTACATTTATTAAAATGTCTTGGAATTTATTTTCATTTTATTTGATAGGCAGACAAGGAGACAGATCTTCTATCTGCTAGTTTACTCTCCAAATGCCAGCAATAGCCAGAGCGGGGGCAGGTTGAAGCCAGGAGACTGAAGCTCAGTATGCATTTCTCATTTGGGTGGCAGGTACCCCTGTACTTGAGCCATTACCTGCCGCCTCCCAGGATGCATGTTCACAGGAAGCTTGGTTGGAAGTGTGCCAGAACCAGGCATGCCAGTATGGGCTATGGGTGTCCCAAAGGAACCTTAACGGCTGAGCTTCTGGATTTAGTGAACTGAATATTTTTACAGAATCCATCTTTGTTTCCTATGCCTTATTCCCTTGTCTCCCCAATTTATTGTGGGTTATTCTTGGATAGCCTTTTCATGAGAGCATCCTTTTCATGATATGGATGCCTTTAGCAGCTGATAAAACCTGTGGACCTCTTCCTAAAATACATATTTTAATTAAAAATTTTTCCTTTATATTTGCATGGCAGTAGGAGATCTTCCATCTGCTGATTCATTCCCAAATGCCTATAACAGCTGAGTCTGCATCAGGCCAAGGCCAGGAACCAGGAACTCAGTGTTTATCTCCATGTGGGTGGCAGGAATCCCAAGCACTTGAACCTGTTGCCTTTTCAGGATTCACAGTAGCAGAAAACTAGATTAGAAGTGGAGCCAGGGGGCCAGTGCTGTGGCGTACTGGGTAAAGACACTGTCTGCAGTGCTGGCATCCCACATAGGTGCTGGTTCGAGTCCGGCTGCTCCTTATACAGCTGTCTGCTATAGCCTGGAACAGTGGAAGATGGCCCAAGTCCTTGGGTCCCTGTACTCGCATGGGAGACCCGGAAGAGGTTTCTGGCTTTGGATTGGCCCAGCTCTGGCCATTGTGGCTATTTGGGGAGTGAATCAACGGGTGAAAGACCTCTCTCTGTCTGCCTCTGCCTCTCCGTAACTTTGCTTTTCAAATAAATAAATCTTTAAAAAAAAAAAAAAAGGTGGAAGCCAGGACTTGAATCAGGTACTCTGATGCAGGTGTCCCAAGTGACATGTTATTGTACCAGAAGGCTTGCCCTGATAATATTTTTAAAGGAATTAAAATATGTAGGACTTTATTTACAAAGGAAATACATTATATTAAAATAGGTATCAAAATACTAAAATTGAAAAAATTTATGAAACCAAATTACATGTTTATTAATGTATTAACATGTAAAAATATATTAATGCATTAATAAGATTAGGTGGTAGTCTAAGTATTTTGAAAGTAATGACTGGGCCAGCACCACAGCTCAATAGGCTAATCCTCCGCCTGTGGCACCGGCACATCGGGTTCTAGTCCCAGTCGGGGCGCCGGATTCTGTCCAGGTTGCCCCTCTTCCAGGCCAGCTCTCTGCTGTGGCCCGGGAGTGCAGTGGAGGATGGCCCAGGTGCTTGGGCCCTGCACCCCATGGGAGACCAGGAGAAGCACCTGGCTCCTGGCTTCGGATCAGCGCGGTGCACCAGCCGCAGCGCGCCAGCCATGGCGGCCATTGGAGGGTGAACCAACGGCAAAAGGAAGACCTTTCTCTCTGTCTCTCTCTCACTGTCCACTCTGTCAAAAAAAAAAAAAAAAAAAGTAATGACTGAACAGTATTATAAGTTCTCTCACTCACAGATGCACTGAATTCTGTTCAGTCTCCAGTGGATCCAGGTTAAGAACCTCTGCTTTAGAATAAATTTAAAAAAATAACAGGGTTAATCAGATAGTTAAGTGGTTTATAAACATTTAGAAACTCTTCCTGATCTTTTCAGTGTGTTTATTTTTCCTCCTACAGGTGTTAATAATACAGTTTATGGAATAGATGCTATGAATCCATCTTCAAGAGAAGATTTCACAGAGTTTGGAAAGTTACTAAAAGATAAAATTACACAGTATGAAAAGTCACTATATTATGCCAGTTTTTTGGAAGCCTTAGTTCGAGATGTGTGTATTTCATGTAAGTAATTTTAATCTGTACTTCCTATGAGTAGACCATAACAAGGACATCATAGAAGGATGGAAGGGTTTGGTTTGTTTTTGTGGCATAATATGGACTCAGGCCTTGTTCCTTAGCTGTTACTCTGTTGACTTGGGAGGGCCTTCATTGTTTTACAGCTACTTCCAAAAAGAGACACCTGGGCTTACTGTCAAAGCAGCTAAGTAAACTGGCTTATTTTAGTTGTTCTTGAAAGGTGCTAGGAATTATCTGTGTCTGGGGATGATCTTTGGGCTTACAGGATTTGAGTTGGGTGAGAATTTGGTGACTGTTCATTTTACAAACGAGAAGGCCAGGGACAGGATAGATGCACCTATTCTCTGAGTCCTGGGTTTGGTGCTACACCCTGAAAGGAGTCATCTGTTTCAGGGCAGGGTGTATGGGAGTGACAGCCATAGGTGGTGCACCACAGATGTGGTTAGAACTGGTTTTATTAGTATTTGCTTTTTATTAGATTTATTTATTTGAAAGGCAGTTATAGAGAGGCAGAGCGAGCGAGCTGTCTTCCATCCTATGGTTCACTTCACAGATGGCCACAACTGCCGCAGCTGGTCCTACCCGAAGCCAAGAGCTTCTTGTGGGGCTTCCACGTGTGTGAAGGACCCAAGGACTTGGGCCATCTTCTACTGTGTTCCCAGGCTATATAGCAGGGGAGCTGGATGGGCTGGGACTTAAACCTGCGTGCCCATTTGGGATGCTGGCACTGCAGGTGGAGGCTTTACCCACTATGCCACAGCACCAGCCCCACCCCCACCTTTAAAAAGGTTTATTTGAAAGGCAGAGTTAGATCCTCAGTCCATTGGTTTACTTCCTAAAAGGCCACAACGACAAGGGCTGGGCCAGGCTGAAGCCATGAGCTTCATCCAGGTCTCTGATGTAGATGCAGGGGGCCCAACCACTTGGGCCATCTTCTGTTGCTTTTCCAAGCCATTAGCAGGGAGCTGGATTGGAAGTGGAACAGCCAGGAATTGAACCGGTGCCCATATGGGATGCCAGTGCTGGGCCCCTGGTTATTTTATTATTTTTTTAAAGATTTATTTGAAAGTCAGAGAGGTCTTCCATCCATTGGTTCACTCCCCAGTTGGCCCCAATGGCCAGAGCTGTGGTGATCCGAAGCCAGGAGCTTCTTCCAGGTCTCCCACGTGGGTGCAGGGGCTCAAGGACTTGGGCCAACTTCTACTGAGCTGGATGGGAAATGGAGCAGCTGGGGCTTAACCGGCATCCATTTGGGAAGCTGGCATTGCTGGTGGAGGCTTTATCCGCTATAGTACAGCACTGGCTCCCGTCTTTTTTTTTTTTTTAATCCTACAAGTGAACTTTAAATGGGGATTTTAGAAATTATCATTAAGCTGGAGTTTCTGATTTGAGCTGGTATTTTTCTCTGCCCGATTTTTTCCTGTTTTTGGAGGCGCTTTCTAATCTAGCTTCATAAGCATGGAAGGATATGTTGTCTATTACATAAGCCTATCTCTGTACAACAACAGAGTGATCACTGTTTTCATTCTAGTCCCTGTGCTACAAAATGGAGATCTCCTGGGGTAGGAGGTTGTCATCTTCAGATTTAAGAACTGTCCCTGCCTAGTCATGTAACCATTCCAGACAGAGCATGAGGAGGGGGTGTTGTGGAAGGAAGGGCATAGTTCTCCCTTTTCTGATGAGACACACACTGAGGAAGGAAGGATGGCAAGGGCACTGTAAGCCCTGCTGATGCTCTGAGTTCCTCATGAGCAATGGTGTGGTGCTGATCGTATTTTTTGGCCGAGTTTACCATTTTTCTTTAAATAGATAAGTTATGACATTCAGCCTTAACCATAGGCTGTGAACTTCTTTTAACAGGAAGTAAAGAATCATTCAATCATTTCAAAGTTACTGATGCTTAATGATTGAGTACTTTTGTTAGAAGGATGTTTATCTTGCTTTTACTTTTTTACTTTAACTATTCTGAAACATTAGTGGTATCTTTTTTTTTTTTTTTAGTGGAAATCGATGACTTGAAAAAGATTACCAATTCATTGACTGTGCTTTGCAGTGAAAAACAAAAGCAAGAAAAGGTAGGAGCGAACTGCAGGGAAAGGGGTATTACAATAGGATGGGGTTGGACACAGAATATTCTCTAATGTAGCTGGCCTAGTTAAAGAAACTTAAGAGTCAAGAGATTCACTAATACCACTTAAATTTGCAATGGATCAGAGGCCTGGGTGCTGTTATTGTCCTGTTTACAGAGAGTCCTTGTATTCACAGGGGTGCTCCTGTCCTTCCTGAGTTAGTAGTGGAATCTCTCTCCCTCAGAGAAGTAAAGATATTTTGGGACTGGTGGCTATGGTGCTTCTCTGAGGGTTGCTATACCAGATAAGGTGCTCATAGCAGATGAAGTCTCATGAATTGCTCTGTTTCATCCTTAGCAAAGCAAAGCCAAAAAGAAGAAGAAAGGTGTGGTTCCTGGAGGGGGATTAAAAGCCACCATGAAAGACGATCTGGCAGATTACGGGGGCTATGATGGAGGATATGCACAAGACTATGAAGACTTCATGTGACATTTTATCTTCTTCTGCTGTCTTCTTTCTGTTGCCCACAATCCCTTCAACATGTAGCACAACTTCCTTTCCTTTCAGTTCTGCCAAATGCTACAATCAGAAGTGCAGTATCTTTTGTGCTGGTTATTTAACCCCTTGACACTTAGGTGCTAATGTGCAAAGGAGGGAACTTGGATCTTGCTGCCAAGGGGTTAAAATCGGGAACTCAGTTGCTACTAAATCATAGTTTTAAAAAAAACAAAACCCACAACTGAATAATGTTGTCAGTGCTGCTATCTGATTCCATAGCAGCAGTCACTAAATTGGAAACAAGGGTTGCAACATGACAAAAAATTGTGTAGTATTTACCAGCACCATTCAGTAATACAGCCTTAACCATACCTCCTGGAACTACTTCATAACTTGTCAAGAAAAGCAGTTTGCTGCAAGGGCATGTGGTGTGCACCTAGTATTAAAATTGCTTTGTCTTAAAATTGAGCGTGAGGATATTAAAAATACATTGTGAAGAAGACTGCTTATCTCAGAGTGAAGATACTGCAACTGAAAAAGCTCTGGTTTGATCCTTAAGTGACCAAACCTTCCGACTTTGAAGCTGAAGAAGGTAACCCTCTCCATTATTGCAGTACAAGTTGTGGAATCTCTTGAGTGCATAGACTGTCTAGTTTTATTTATCAGACTATTTCTACTGATGGAGTGCTTCAGATAAGGAAGGGAAACTCTGCTTGTTTTCATTTGCCTGATTCAAGTGTCTGAGAAACCACTCTCTCTTGTTCTCCTAGGCTGCAATGGAACAACTTTACCAGGGTTTTGGCATTTTCTTTTCTTTATAAAACATTCTCAGCAAACTGCACCAGTTAACTACAGTTTGGTAAATTGTTATGTTAACAATTATGACATCCGCAATGTTTTATAAAGCAACTAATTTAATAAAATCACTATTGTGAGGACTTAAATTTTGTGTTACCTCCCAAGAGATATTTTTGGAGAATACAGAATGTAGCTCTTGGGACTACTGTTCTCTGTACTTCACTAAAGCTTACAAATGCTTTATGTGCCATTTCAGCTTTAAATCAAGAATGGTCTGCCATGTCCTTCATAGCCTCACCTTAAAGCAACAAGGATGGAGGGTGCATTCCTCTTATTTATTTGAGAAATCATTTTGTCGTATAGATACTATTTATTGGGGGTAAATAAGCCTGCAATTCAGGTTAGTTGTAAGAATAGATTGGGGGCATTATATGAGGGGTACTTCAAAATGTTCATCGAAAATAGAATGAAAAGATTTTGGTGCAAAAATGAAACATGATGGATCTTAATATGTTTATGGAAAAAACTCCATAGATTTAAATTTTTGCACAGAAATAAGCTTAACTGTTTTCCATGAATTTCTTGGATCATCGTCCCATGTCTTCTCCAGGGCGATTTAAAGAAGTCTGTGGTTAGTTTCCCTTCTGCAAGTTTGTAATTTCTCTTAGGTAAGAAATAGGAACCCCAAACTTCTGTTGAGTATTGAGTGGGAAACGTGACCATCTAAATGATTTGAGGAATTAACAGAGAGCAGTGACTACACAGCAATAATTACAGTAAATGCTGTTTCAAGGCAGACAAGGGCTAAGATTTCCTTAGCAGTAATGACATACACTGAATTAAAATCTATTTTTTATTATAGAAAGATCAGTTTCTAACAAACGAAAATGTATCACCTACCTATTCCTTAACTATGTAAATAATATTAAATTTCTTTGAAACTGGAATCTGCAGGCACAGGTATTTTTTAATCATTACTCTATCACCTCCTCAAGTAGAAGCCTCCAAAAAGGGGGCGGCTTTTGATCTAAAGACTACTATCCATATAAAATGCTACAGATGAGTAACTTAAGTAGGGATTCCCTTGCGAAAAGTCTCTGGTTCATTACTAGTCACAAAGGAACATAAACACTGTTAGTGCTGGATGTTTTCTCAATGAACAACAGATCTACTCTGATCGCGGACATGTGTCAGAACCTGCCATCAGTACAAGCAAACAGGCACCTGTGAAATAATCTAACCTGCTAGCATGTCCTTTAGACAGCAGCCTGTCTGAGGGTCCTTCAGAAGCACGTTTACAATTTCATAAAATTTGTGTTCATAAGCCAGCTTATAATGCAGGTAGATGTCTTCACAGTATGTGAGTAACTTCTTTAGGTTTTCTGTGACCATATCAGCAGGCTGATGTTGTTTGTATCTAAACAAAGAAACAAGTACATACAGGTTAAGTGTACTGGATCCTGAGCAAGGGCTGTCAGCTCCGACACCATTACTCCCAGAGGAGGGGTCTGGCACGTGATCTCACACTAGAATTAGAAGTGCCTGACACATACAACGTGCTTCAATTAAATCCGGGTATGGTAGTTAGGAGAAGCTTAGGACTCCAAAAGGCCCCTTCCACAAAGTGAAGAGTTAGCCTCTCATTTTTAATACAAAGCATCACAGGCAAACTTCTCCTTGGCACGTTTGCTTACACCTGGTCAAAGATCTCTTCCCTCTGGGGCCTCTTTATTGCTGCCATTTTATTTCATTTAAGTAGAGGGATGGCTAACAGCATGTTGCACTGAGGCCACAAAATTCTGGCTTTTGTCTCACCTGAAAGCAGAGGCTATACATGAAATGCTTACAGTCAATTTTTAATACTCACTTTTTAGAAATTTCTTCAAATATGCTGGGTTTTAATAACCGTTGCTGCTTAAATTCTTCCAAGTAATTAAAATCTCCTCTAAGAATCACTTTTTGGTACAGAATTTCAGCCCAGTCTGGAACGAAGTCGTAGGCCTCAGCCACGATAGAAGCCTTAAAAGGATGGAAGAGGACGCCATGAGGGCCCATTAGTTGTACAGCTGAAGGCAGTCTGCTGTAGTCAGCAGTCCTGTACACGCCCACAATGACAACCATGCCAGATGATGAAGTCTCTGTACCTATCAGAGCTGGTGGAAAGTCTGGTGTGGGTTTGGCATTTCACCTTCCACAAACTCCCAAACACCTTTCCCTCAGTGTTTTTCATCTTCCTCATGGTGAACTGATACAATTGCTAGGACAGAGTATGACTCCCAGTAATTCAGCTCTATCAGGAATGAGAGGGCAGATTCCCCAGCAGTCCTCTTCATTTGGGCTGGAAACAATCCCCTAACAACCCTGATGACTCCCTGTGCTAAAGTGTGTGCACCATCCTATAGATGCTGGGTTCGGGACTGGTTGGCTCTTGCAGAATTGCCCGGCAGGGATATCACTCCGAACCTGAATCTTCCCCGTGCTGTCAGGGCCAGCTCAGAGGCAAAAACGACTGCTGTCTCGCCATCTGCCTTGGCCCAAGCAGTAAGCTAGTGAGAAACACCAAACTGCCCTGGGGCTGTCACTAGCCCTGAGACCTTGGATGAGTCACCTAGCCTCTGGTTCCCGTGATGGGACAGCAGGGAGAGAACATGCTGGCTGTGCAGCAGACCTTGGTTTCTTACCTGGTAGAACCGAGGTAGGGCCATTATACAGTCCGGTAGCTTGTGGCGGCTCAAATTGATGAGCATTGTGTTCTGGCCAGTGTTCAGAAAGTGGATCTGTAGCGTTATCAGCTTGGTGAGCCGGTGACAGTGCTGGGCCTTGCGCACGCAGGAGTCCTGAGGGACAACGGTGGAGGGAGGCACAGGCAGAGGAACAACTGTGTAGCTACCACCTTCTGCATGACCACCTCAACAACTATACTCACCCTGTCAGCCCCTGGTTGGCCCATGACCCCTTCACTGGGAAGGGCCCAGGGCCAGTCTGCAGTAACACTGTGGTTACCTTGGCATAACTCTCGGCCGCATCCACCATCAGCGTCAGGGCCTTCAACAGCAGCTGCTTCAGCTGGTGCCCCTCCTTGAGGCTGTCCTCTGCAGGGGAAGCAAGGAGACTCGCTTAGTCTGTGCCAGCCAACGTGCTGCCACGTCAGCTGCCATCACAGGGAGGCGGCGCTGTCTCATTAGATAAAAGCTGCCGAGCCAGTAATGCCTTTGTCCTTACTGTAACTTCATTCTGGAGTAGGATTCAGGACGCTGCACCTCTGAAACAGCAAAGCAGGCTTATGCGGTGTGATGACACTGCACGCACAGGTCTCAGGGCCCCCTTCCATCTCCCGACTGCCCAGCCGGGGCCCCTGCTGAGTGACGAGTTCCCACCTCAGCTTTTCACAAGCTCGTGGGCTCTTGCCCTGAGTTCCAAGACCCTTCCCCAGCAAGCGGCACTGCTGCAGGGCGGTGCTGGGGCCTTGCTCACCCCAGGGCTGAGACTCTATCAGCTTCAGTTGGATGCAGGCAGCTGCCTCATGGTTCTCGCCAATCTCCCGGCACATGCTGAAGCACAGGGCAATCATGTTGTGCTTCTCACTGTCTCCAGGGCGGCAGCGTTTGATGTAGTCCAGTAGGGCTGTTTTCAGTGTCCCACTCTGCCCGGGAGAGAAGGAGGGAGCACCAAGAGCAAGGTCTCAGTCAGGCACTGCAAGGCAGGCCACGGCGGGCAGGGCCCTGGCGAGGCGGCTGCGTCCCTTGGCTCTGAAAATTTCTAGCAAACTCACAGGAAAAAATGAGCAAAAATGAAAATGAACACAAAAGCATAGGCTATCCTTGGTATAAAAAGACAGCGTACTCTTTGCTGTGGGTAGAGTGAATCTTTCAGAAGGGAGAAGCCCTAGAAATACAAGTAGGTTGATCTGACGTTTCCATTTCTAAGCATCTGGTGCTGAGGAGAGAAGCGAGGACAGTGCTAGGATGAAAGCCGTATGGGTATCTAGTAACCGTCCAGATGTGCACACTAAGAAGGCCACAGCGCCATTCAAACTGATGGGGAAGATCGGACTTGGGAAACAGTCCCGATACACTTACTGTTAAGGTAAGAGTTATGGCCCATCTTCCCATGTTAAAATATGTTTTGGGGTATGAGTGCCACTGTTAGCATTGGCTGTCTCCAGATGGAGGACACATTGAAGGCTTTTTTTCTGTGTTCTCTTTTCGAAGTGTCTTACATAGAATATGCATTACTTTTGTAATCAGGAAAAAAAAATCATTGAAAGAATATTTAAATGCAGCTGCAAGATTGCCTAAAAACAATTTTGACAACCCCCTGGGGGCTCTTGCAGACACCTGCTAGCTGGACTAATCCGTCCTGAAACTGGCCACCATTACAGGAAGATTTTAATTTTTTGTGCTTTTGTCTATTAATCCTGCTTGCCTGGGCCCAGGTTCCTAGAAGCCAAAAGTACATTCAGTTTTTAATTAACTCTTCAGAAGTAAAATGAGCAGAAACAATAATCAGCCAAATGAATGATTTGGAAAGAGGCTATGAAACATACCTGGTGTCACAGAGCCTGCTGGGGACACAGGCGCAGGTCAGGTCTGCTTCCAAGCCTCCTTCCTGGTCATTGCCAGTGGCCTTATAATAACCCCGTCTTGCCCAGGCCTTCGCGTTCACTTCCTAACTGAGCCGTCAGCCAGCGACTTTCATGGGCCGCTGAAACCTCCTCACACTAAAAGCTGTCAGACAGCCTTGGAGCTGGACAGGCCCCTTGCAGCAGGGCGCTCAGAAGGATTCTGCTCCCACCAGGGCAGGATGTAAGACAACGGAAGCCAAGGTGGAGGGGCACGAGCTCCTTTTCTTCAGCACTCAGCATGCTCACTACTGGGTACGTTAACTGAAGCCACTAGTGTGTCCTGGAACCCTGATGGGGTTGACCCCGAGAAGAGCCGAGCCTCCCAGATATCCTGGAGCTCACTGCTTTCCACCTACCGGATCCAACTTCTTCCTCATCAGCACCTCGAAGTAGTGCTTCTTATGCAGCAAATCAAATATGTAAGTCATCTCGTTGTACCTTCCAATGCCGGTGAGGAGACGGACCTGCAGAGGGAGGGTGCTTGCGTCACCGCGAGTTTTCTGCCGGACCGCTGGCCCCATCAGTTTGGTTGTTTTCACATGCCAAGCTCTAGGGTGACAAGGGCCAAGGCCAGGCTGCCATGCCTTGGTCCCTCCCACGTACCCAACAAGGGGCTTCTTTGGAGGACTGAGAAATGCCAGTCACTGGGACGCCAGCCGCTATCCCCCTTCTGTGTTGTGCATGAGACTATCAAGTGCTGAAGGCTCCCCTCTGGGAGGCAACCTTCCTCTTCCCACTATTCCTCACAGCGGCCGGCAGCTTGCTCAGCCACTCAGGTCAGTGTCAAGGCCAGACAACGTGGACATACGAGGTGTGAGTTAGGAGCGTCTCAGCCTTGTTTTAGGGGGAGAAACGCAGCTGTGTGAGCTCGGCTAGGGGTGTGGCAGCCTGAACACGGCAGGGACACACTGGCTTTCTACTCCTTGGCGCACTCGGATTCTGATAGCAATCAAAGCCTGCAGAAGAGGGTTGGACTGCGTGGTCAACCACTAGGTACACAGTGGTATCAGAGGGGCCAAATTCCCAGGACCACATCTGTTCAGAGCTGGCCCGCAGCCTGTCACTCCTCTCACAGGTTTCCTCGGGATGGAGGGCAGGGCTGAGGGATCTACTCACCACCAGTCCATACTCCTCGTTGGGAGCCAAGTGGTTATCCGTGAGCATCCGGGCGGCCTGCAGGACCTGGATGATGCCCTCCATGTGACATGACAGGGTGAAGCAGTGATGGGCCAGGATCAGGAGCTCTGTGGCTACATGGGAGGGTACTGGTAAGAGGATTATGAACCCAGGCCTCCCGCTTTCAACCTCCCTCAGCCCGCAGGAGGGCGAAGTGGCCTGAGAGAGAAGGCACCAGTCCAGCAAGGACGCTCCTACCACTTCGCTGGGGTCCCTGGTCTCACCCGCTTGAGCTCCGGGACAGCCCTCTCTGTGACAGCCGCGGGTTAACTCCTCAGAGCCAGTCACATAGTGACCGTACTGCCGGAAGGCCCAGCAAATGAGACCAAGGAAGGCTTGTCTGCTAAGTGGGAGTAGCTCATTTCAGACAAACTGAAGGAGCTCCTGCCAACATAAATCCAAGGGCCTTTCTCTGCTTGTTATCTCAGTGGAAGGTCTTGGGACCTATTTAACTGCTATTTGGATTTCTAGATTAAACTGATATTTGACAGATCCAAAAGTACCACACAATCATTGTTGCAAAGTTAAAAGGCAAACTGGGGAAAGTATTTGCCATGTTGAAGGTTCTCAGTACGTGAGGCTATGCTCATGGGCTTTTGTATCCGTAGGGCCCTACTGAAACCTACTGATGACTAATCCTCCAGGCCTGCATCTGGATACTTTGTCCAGAAACCTGGTGTGGTTGGCCTGGCCCCACGCTGGTCTGCGAGTGCCGTGCTCTGTCACTGTTCCCTGCGCCCGGTGCCCCTCAGCAGCCGGCACCGAGCAGGGCTGCGACAAGACAGAAGCGCTACTTTAAAAATGCAACTCTCCAACCTTGAAAAAAATCTCTACTCATTTGTTCAGTAAACCTTGGGAGGATGCTGTGTGGGGGCCTCTCAGATCTGCAAAGTGGAATCAGCTCCAGACAGTGACACACTTCAGACTTCTTCAGTGGGAGTGAAAAGTGAATGTTTTTCCCATGGAATGAAATTTGTGTATGTATGTGAGTCTGTGTGTGTGTAAATAAACATATGTATTTCAGAGCCTTAAACATGAGCATACCCTTGGGTCAGCTGTTTATTTTAGGAAAATAACTGTGGATGTGCAGAATTTGTGTTGAAATAGCAAGAATAGAGGCAACCTGAAGGTTCCACAATGGTAAAAATGTTTAATTACATGTGAGAACTACTGTGTAACCACTAAAATTGTATCAAATATGAGTGTCATAAAATGTGAATGACAGCGTATTTCCATAAAGTCAAGTGATTAACAGTATAATGCTATTTTCAAGAAAAGAAAGCTTACAGTCTTGCCAAGAAAAAGCTCAGAGATACACACACTACTGACTGCAGATGTGAGCTGCACCGTGTGACAAACGAGCAGGCTTTGAGATCACAGGGACTGGGTTTAAGTACCGGCCCTGACACACGTCAGCTTCCAAAGTAGTCTTTGCCTCAGTTTGTTTCCACTCTGCAGGGCACTACACAGGTGGTGGAAGGTTCCAGGCGCCTGTGGAGTCTGGCCACACTTAGTCTAAGTTTTCTTCAGTGCACACCCAGCTTTCTACCAGAGGGTTAGGTATCCAGGCAGGAACAAGGACTCAAGAGTTTTAGAAAGACCACTCCCAGGAGACTTTTGTACAACTATTTTGACCCAAAATACAAGAAAAAGGTCAAGGACTTACTGCACGACAGCTCCCCGTGCGGGACGGAGGAAATCTTATCCAGCAACTTCATGCCCACCAAGGTGCGGTCTGGACACAGGGCAACCAGTTGAAGACACGGCTGGCTCTGCTCTGCAGGGCTGCACACGGGCTTGCGGCCTGCATGCAAAGATCCATTTCTGTCTCCTGCACGGAGAACGCAGAGCGCAGGGAGGGAGGAGGGCAGGAGCCTGAGGTGGCAAGACTGCTGTGCCCCGGCATGGGCACGCCGGGGCTGGGGGAATGGTGATGGAGCGCCTCTGCCACCTGTCTCCCTGTTTACTTGCTGAGCTCAGCAGTCTTGGCCTGATGTCATCTCTCAGGCCACGGAGAATTCTTGAACTCAAAAAGGCACAGCTACTCTAGGCATACTCACAAAATACAAAGCAGAACAAAGGAAATGCAATTTTTTCTAATGAGAGGGCAGCAGACAGCATGTACCACCAGCAAAGCCTTGCCTCTGAGAACCTGAGCATGTGGAGAGGACGGGGAGGCCTGGAGGGCGGCACCTGTTCCCTCTGATGGGGTCAGCAACTCCCGTGTCACCGCTTCAGCCACGAGTTCAGCCACGGTGTCTGGCTCGAGGCCCTGGGTGCTGATGAAGGCCTGGGCGCGTGTGCATCGGTCAGACTGACAGGAGGCCAAGATTGCCCGGAGCGTGGCCTCGCCATCCTGTGTAGCAACATCCGTGTAGGAACAGCCCAGCTCCTGAGGGGAAGGCAAAGCCTGTCAGGGCCACTGCAGGAAGCCAGGAAAAGGCACAGGAGCGCTCCTCCGAAATCAACTCCATTGTTCTCTGAGCTTAGATCCCTTCCCGTGAGCGGAAGCCTTAGAAGCAGCTAGCATCTTCTTCCAGACCCTTCATACAACCTAACTGAAGCCAAGAGACAGCATCAGGTGACGGTCTCTGGTTAAACACGATCTGTTCAAACATTATCCAACGTTAAGGAAGCCAATTAAAACACAGCCGCCCCTTCCCTATTCCTACGGCAGTAGCGAAACCATGTGTGTCTTCTCCAGCGCCAAGGGCCATGACTTAGTGCTCTGCTCAGCTGTGTGACTGTCATGAGTTCCACATCCTGTCCACTATTTTCCCCTTCCAAAAAAGACCCAGCTAGACACTTCCTGGCTGCTGTGGCCTGTCTATAGCCATTGCACTCCATATGGAATGCTCCCAACAACCATGATGTGACACCTAGGTCAGCAGGTCCTAAGGTCATGCTCGAGTTGCCATTTACAGAAAACCACACAGAACTGAACTGCCTCGCTCTAGCCTTCTGGTTGGCTAAGCTACTGTCGGAACTCAAGGTGCCCGGATACTTGCCTGGTGTCCTCACTTCCTACTACTCCTCCGAGATGGACTTAGGCGGGCCCCGACAGGAGCTCTCCTCCAGGTCACGGTCCTCCTCGGAAGGGCTCACCGGGCAGCTTCCTGCGTGGACTCCCGACCCCGGCACGTACCTTGGCAAGTTCATACAGACAGATGATCTGCCGGCAGTAGTTCTTCCCGTGGAGGCACTTGCTCGTCAGAGTTTCCAGACTGAGCACCACTTCATCGCTGGGGGGCACCACCACCAAAGGCTGACTGTCCAAACTTGACGCTGGAAAGAGATACAGGTCTGAGGGCTATCTCAGCTGTTGGCTTAAGGCCTCTCCCCGGCTCCCCATGACTCCACCTCTCTGATCACAGCTTCTGGCATGGTACTCCCATGGCTTTCCCTGGGTCTAGGACCACCTCTAAACAAGGCCCCACTGAAATTTCTTTTTTCAACTTCTAAGAAATTCCAACCCAGGATACCTTCATCTGCTGTAAACTCAGCCACCTAACGAGCGCTCCAGAGATCTGCACCAAGATGCTTGCCCGATTCACCTGTCCTCCCCACGCCCTTCACAGCGAACAAATCACCAGGTCTTGCTAACGACCCCCAGGTCATCCTGCCAGTCACCGCCCTGTACAGCCCCTATCATGCGGCATCTGCTATCTGTCCCCCGTGCCAGACCCCTCTCGCCTGAGCCAATCTTCAACGTACTGTTTCTAAAATGCAAATATGTATTACAGGTATAGCAAAATCACATTCCTGATTTTAAAGGAACTTCTTAGCCTAAAGTAGAAAAGCTTTTTCAATTTGATTAAATGGATTCTACTAAGAAGAAAGCAGAAAAGGATATCTAACAGTAATAGTAAAAATGAAACAGAAAAATCTAAGTATCCATAAAGTACTGTTAAACAAAGCTTGGGACACCCAAACAGAATACTCCATAGCCATTAGAAAGAAAGGGGCCAATCTGTACACACTAACAGGGAAAATGTTGTAGAGCAAGGTGATATTAATGGTAAACACGTGCATGCATTCCTGTACACCGAGAACGAGTGTGCCAGGCAGGGACACTGACTGACTTTGTACTTTATGCACATCTGTGTGTGTGATTTGTTTCACTACACGTGTCATACTTTTTTTTTTTTTTTTTTTTTTTGACAGGCAGAGTGGACAGTGAGAGAGAGAGACAGAGAGAAAGGTCTTCCTTTTGCCGTTGGTTCACCCTCCAATGGCCGCCGCGGCCGGCGCGCTGCGGCCGGCGCACCGCGCTGATCCGATGGCAGGAGCCAGGAGCCAGGTGCTTTTCCTGGTCTCCCATGGGGTGCAGGGCCCAAGCACCTGGGCCATCCTCCACTGCACTCCCTGGCCACAGCAGAGGGCTGGCCTGGAAGAGGGGCAACCGGGACAGAATCCGGCGCCCCAACCGGGACTAGAACCCGGTGTGCCGGCGCCGCTAGGTGGAGGATTAGCCTAGTGAGCCGCGGCGCCGGCCCACGTGTCATACTTTTGCATATAAATTTTAAGCATCAGGGGGTGGCACTGTGGCACAGCAGGTAAAGCCACCATCTGTGGTGCTGACATCCCATATGGGTACCGGTTCAAGTCCTAGCTGCTCCACTTCCAATCCAGCTCCCTGCCAACACACCTGGGAAAGCAGCAGAGGGTGGCCCAAATCCTTGGGCCCCTGCACCCACGCGGGAGACCTGGAAGCAGCTCGTGTTCCTAGGCACATTAGCAGGAAGCTGGACCTACTTGGCACCTAGGGAACATTAGCATCACAGGTGGCAGCTTAACCCACTGTGCCCTACTACAGCCCCGTCAGCCTCAGCTTTTGCCAGAAGAAAGAAAAGGGAAACTTCCAGGAACTAGCTGAACTACAGAGGCTACTCCTGGGTTGTACATGTATCAGATTCTAACTAGCAGACCTAAGCCTCTGAGAGCCGAGTTAACAGAAAGACAACCACCCAGTCACAGTCACAGTCAGACAGGTACACGGAGCAGATCTGAATAGATCAGCTAAGAAAACTGAGCTCATGGTGGAATTGCAGCCCACAGAAAGGCCTGGAACCTAACCAGGTCAACAGCGAGAAGTATCCATAGTCTGCACAGGATTTAAATAAAACTCAGAGTTTCAAATAGTATATACTATTCCAAGTCTACAAAATTACTCAGCATACAAAAAAACAGGAAATTCTCAACACACAGGATTCTAAAATAATTAAAATGTCAGCTCACATTCAAACAATAGATACTGAAATTATCTGGGGGCCAGTGCCATGGTGTAGTGACACCATATGGATGCTGGTTTGAGTCCCGGTTGCTCCACTTCTGATCCAGATCCTTGCTGATGGCCTGAGAATGCAGCAGAAAATGGCCCAAATCCTTGGGCCCCTGCACCCATGTGGGAGGCCTGGAAGAAGGTCCTAGCTCCTGGCTTCAGATCAGCCCAGCTCTGGCCATTGTGGCCATTTGGGTAGTGAACCAGCGGATGGAAGACCCCTCTCTCTCTGCCTTTTAAATAAGTAATGAAACTTAAAAAAAACAAAAAAAAAAAACAAAAAAAAAAAAAAACAAATTATATGAAAAAGACTTTGAAGCAGATCTTATACAAATGTTCCAACAAGCAATCATATATATTTTTAAGATGAACTAAAAATCAAAAGCCTCAAAGATATGAAGATATAAAGAAAGTTAGAATTGAAGAATAACTGAATTTTAAAAAATCATAGAAATAAAACTCAATAGCAGAATGGAAATGCCAGAGAATCAGTGAAACTGAAGGCAGACCAACAGAAATGATCTAACCTGAACAGATGGAAAATGGGCTGAAAAAAAAAAAAAAAACAGCAAAGCCTTGGCAACTTGTGAGATAACCAAAGTTCTATATTGGTGTTATGGAAGGTCCAGGAGGAGAGAAGGAGAGAGTATGGTGTTGCAAAAATTATGGAAAAACACCAAAAAACCATGGCTGAAACCTACCCAGGGTGGGTGACGTGGTCCAGCAGGGTAAGCTGCCACCTGCAATCCCGCATCCCGCATCCGAGTGCCTGCCTGAGTCTTGGCTGCTCTGCTCCTTCCTGTCAGCTCCCTACTAATGTGCCTGGGAAGCTGCAGGTGATGGATGGCCCAAGAACCTGAGTCACCGCTACTCACACGGGAGACCCAGAGAGAACCAGTGGACAAAAAACTGACCAGTCTCTGCCACTCTGCCTTTCAAATAAATAAGCTTAAAACAAAACAAAAAAACAAACAAACAAAAAAAAAAAAAACAAAAAAAAGAAAAGAAAGAAAAAGAAAAAGAAAAAATACCAAAGTTTGGTGAAACATAAACCTACCCATTTGAAAAGCTAAGTCAACTCCAAATACAGTAAAGCCAATGAAACACACACCCATCACAATATAACAAGTGCTAAAAACGAAAGACAGAAAAAAAACTTAAAAAAAAAAAAAGTATTTACTTTTCATCTATTGAAAAGCACAGTGAGAGCCACAGTGAGATCTCCCATCTGCTGATTCATTCCACAAATGCCTTCAAGAGCCAGAGCTGGACCAGGTCGAAGCCAGGAGTCTGAAACTCCATTTGGGTCTCCCGTGTGAGTGGCAGGGGCCCTAGCACTTGAGACATCATCTGCTGCCTCCCAGGAGGCACTAGCAGAAAACCAGATCTGAAGCCGAGGTGGGACTCGATCTCAGGACCTCTAACGCAGGATGCAGACATCCCAAGCTATGACTTACTTCACTGTGCCACAATACTCACCCAGAAAAAAACCTTGAAAATCACCATCTATCGGTGAACAATGGTTCAAGTGACTGCAGAGTTCTCATTGTTTACCGGGGATACAAAAAGGTAGTGGTATATGATTTTTAAGTGTTGAAAGAAAATAAGTTTTCTATATACAACCAGAACATCCACAGGAATGGAGGTTAGAGACGTCTTCATAAGAAGAAAAACATTTAAAACAACAAAGCATCTGTGGCTGGCAGACAGCCCTAGAAGAATTACTAAGAAGTCCTTCAGACAGAAGGAAAATGAACTGGAAGGAAATTCGGAACATCAGGAATGAGGGAAAAGCAACAGAAATTAGAAGTATCCAAATATAATAGATTATTTTCCTCTTAAGACATCAGGAAGTGATTGGACTGAATTAAGGTGCTGGGATAGGGCCCCCGTGGTCAAGTCATGGTAGATTTCTAAGGGAGGAGCATGCTCCTTGTCCCTCTGCGTCCTGGCTCACCACTGCTATCCTTCCCCACACACCTCGCCTCTGCTGGCCTCCACCCTCATCAGATGCAGGACTAATGGGGCAGCTTGATCTTGGACTGTTAATCTCCAAAACCAGGAGATGAAATAAACCTTTTTCTTTTTCTTTTTTTTTTAATTTTTTTTTTTGACAGGCAGAGTTACACAGTGAGAGAGAGTGAGAGTGAGAGAGTGAGAGAGAGAGAGAGAAGGGTCTTCCTTTTTCCGTTGGTTCACCCCCGAAGTGGCCACTTGCGGCCGGTGCGCTGCGCCGATCCGAAGCCAAGAGCCAGGTGCTTCTCCTGGTCTCCCATGGGGTGCAGGGCCCAAGCACTTGGGCCATCCTCCACTGCACTCCCTGGCCACAGCAGAGAGCTGGCCTGGAAGAGGGGCAACTGGGACAGAATCCAGCACCCCGACTGGGACTAGAACCCGGGGTGCCGGCGCCGCAGGCGGAGGACTAGTCTAGTGAGCTGCGGCGCTGGCCATAAACTTTTTTCTTTCTGAGCTCCTCTTCAGTGTTTCTCAGAGACAAAAGGCTGATTAAAACACCTTGGATGCATAGAACCCAACTTTTCTTACTTGACAGTAAACCTAGTTATCAATTCCATTTCCATGAATTTTTTGAAATATCCAAATATTTTTCTGTGTAAAGTAAAAATTATAGAGGTCAGCACTGTGGCGCAGAAAGTTACACCTCCACCTGCAGCATCGGCATCCCAAACTGGTGCCCACATGCAATGTTTGACCCGCTATGCCACGGCACCAGTCCCTAAATAAGTTGTGTGTTTTTTTTTTTTTTTTTTTTTGACAGGCAGAGTGGACAGTGAGAGAGAGAGACAGAGAGAAAGGTCTTCCTTTTGCTGTTGGTTCATGCTCCAATGGCCACCGCGGCTGGTGCGCTGCGGCCGGCGCACCGTGCTGATCTGATGGCAGGAGCCAGGTACTTCTCCTGGTCTCCCATGGGGTGCAGGGCCCAAGTACTTGGGCCATCCTCCACTGCACTCCCTGGCCACAGCAGAGCTGGCCTGGAAGAGGGGCAACCGGGACAGAATCCGGCGCCCCGACCAGGACTAGAACCTGGAGTGCCGGTGCCGCAAGGTGGAGGATTAGCCTAGTGAGCCGCGGCACCGGCCTAAATAAGTTCTTTTTAAAAACTTATTTGAGGGGCCAGTTCTGTGGCGCAGTGAGTTAACACCCTGGCCTGAAGTGCGGGCATCACACATAGGCACTGGTTCGAGACCCGGCTGCTCCACTTCTGATCCAGCTCTCTGCTATGGCCTGGGAAAGCAGTAGAAGATGGCCCAAGTCCTTGGGTCCCTGAACCCACATGGGAGACCCGGAAGAAGCTCCTGGCTCCTGGCTTTGGATCAGCACAGCTCCGGCCATTGCTGCCAATTGGGGAGTGAACCAGCTGATGGAAGACTTCTCTCTCTATCTCTGTGTAACTCTGACTTTCAAATAAATAAATAAATCTTTAAAAAAATTTTCATTTATTTGAAAGTGTGGGGAGGGAGAGGTAAAGAGGAAGAGAGAGCTAGAGTGCTTTCTCACCCCCTGGGTCACTCCCCAACTACCCACAATAGCCAAGGCTAGGCTGAGGCCAAACCTGGGATGCAGGAACTTAATTCCGTCCCCTCATTTAAGTGGCAGGAACCCAGTAATCTGAGCCATCACCACTGCCTCCCAGGTTCTGCATTAGCAGGAAACTGAGTCAGGAAGCAGAGGTATATATCAAAGCCAGGCACTCTGAGATGAGATGTGGACATCTCATTTTGCTTGGGCAAACACTCAAGACGTAAGACAGACAACTGGGCTGTACAGGAAGCCCAGGAAAATGATCTATATCATGGTAATGCTCCTACATTCCAGTTGAGGTGGTACAATTTTGAGTCTAAGTAGATTCTGAAGACTTATTTTTTTTAATCAAACAACCATTTAAACAATGCAAAGGTACATAGAGTCATAATGAATTAAAATGGATGATCAAAAAAGGTTCAAATAACCCACAAGGCAGGGAAAAGACTTCAAAGAAAACCAAACTATTAAAATTCACCCAAGGCCGGCGCCACGGCTCACTAGGCTAATCCTCCGCCTTGCAGTGCCGGCACACCGAGTTCTAGTCCCGGTCAGGGCGCCGGATTCTGTCCCGGTTGCCCCTCTTCCAGGCCAGCTCTCTGCTGTGGCCAGGGAGTGCAGTGGAGGATGGCCCAAGTACTTGGGCCCTGCACCCCATGGGAGACCAAGAGAAGTACCTGGCTCCTGCCATCAGATCAGCACGGTGCGCCGGCCGCAGCACGCCGGCCTCAGCGGCCATTGGAGGGTGAACCAACGGCAAAGGAAGACCTTTCTCTCTGTCTCTCTATCCACTCTGCCTGTCAAAAAAAAAAAAAAAAAAAAAAAAAAAAAAAAAAAAAATTCACCCAAAAGAGATAACCTTGAAAAGCCCTATAATTATTAAAGAAATTGAATTCATACTGAAAAATCTTATAAAAACATCTGTAGATTCAGATGGTTTTACTGATAAATGCTACTAAACATTTAAAGAAGAAAAAACACCGTATCTAGTATCTTCCAGAAAATTACAGAGAAAATACTGGGGCTGGCACTGTGGCACAGGTTAATCCTCTGCCTGCATCACTGGCATCCCATATAGCTGCCAGTTCAAGTCCCGGCTACTCCACTTCCAGTCCAGCTCTCTGCTATGGCCTGGGAAAGCATGGAAGATGGCGCAGGTGCTTGGGCCCCTGCTCCCACTTGGGAGACCGGGAAGAAGCACCTGGCTCCTGGCTTTGGATTGGCCCAGCTCCGGCCGTGGCGGCCATTTGGGGAGTGAACTAACAAAAGGAAGACCTTTCTGTCTCTCCCTCTGTCTATAACTCTACCTCTCAAATAAAAAAAATAAAACCTTAAAAAAAAACTTTCAATTCATCAAACCAGCCTTACTGTAATTCAAGAAAACAGACAAAAAAAAAATCTCAGATCAATATTCCTTATGAACATAGATGCAAAAAAAAAATCCTCAACAAAACAGCAAATCAATTCCAGTAACATTATCAAAAAATAATGCACCAAGACTAAGTAGAATTTATCCTAGGAATACAAGGATGTTTCAATGTTCAAAAACCAATAAATTTAATCCACCATATTAATAAAGAAGGAAAACCCCATGACTGGTGGACAAAATTCAATATTGATTCATGATTAAAAACTTCAGGGGGGCCGGCGCTGTGGCTCACTTGGCGAATCCTCTGCCTGTGGCACCGGCACACCGGGTTCTAGTCCCGGTCGGGGCACTGGATTCTGTCCCGGTTGCCCCTCTTCCAGGCCAGCTCTCTGCTGTGGCCCGGGAGTGCAGTGGAGGATGGCCCAAGTGCTTGGGCCCTGCATCCCATGGGAGACCAGGAGAAGCACCTGGCTCCTGGCTTCGGATTGGTGCAGCGCCAGCTGTAGCGGCCATTAGCGGAGTGAACCAATGGAAGGAAGACCTTTCTCTCTGTCTCTCTGTCTATAACTCTACCTGTCAAATAAAAAAAAAAAAAAAAACTTCAGGGGGCCGGCACTGTGGCGCAGTGGGTAAAGCCACAGCCTGTAGTGCTGGTGTCCCACATGGGTGCCGATTCAAGACCAAGCTGCTTCTCTTCTCATCCAGCTCTCTGCTATGGCCTAGGAAAGCAGTAAAAGATGGCCCAAGTCCTTGGGCCCCTGCACCTGCGTGGGAGACCTGGAAGAAGCTCCTGGCTCCTGGCTTCGGTTGGCACAGCTCTGGTCGTTGCAGCCAATTGGGGAGTGAACCAGCAGATGGAAGACTTCTCTCTCTCTCTCTGGCTCTACCTCTCTCTGTAACTCTTTCAAATAAATAAAATCTAAAAAAAAAAAAAAAAAAAAAAAAAACCACCTCAGTTGCCTAGAACAGAAGGAAACTTCTTCAACATGATAAAGCACATCTCCAAAAAACTGACACTCTACATCATACTTCATGATGAAAGACTGCCTCCGCTCTAAAACAGCAAGGGGACTGAGAAGACAGGGTTCTCACAGCCCAGAGCCCAGGCAGACCATACGCCACGGCAAGGATGCCCATTCTCAGCTCTCCTAGCCAGCCTGGGACTGAGGGGCATAACCAGTGCGAAACATCAACAACAGGAAGTGAAAGGCAGGGCCGGCAATGTGGCTTAGCAGGTAAAGCCACCGCCTGCGGCACCCGCATCCCACAGGAGGCCAGTTCGAGTTCCAGATGTTCTGCTTCCAATCCAGCTCCCTGCTAATATGCCTGGGAAAGCAGCAAAAACAGCCCAAGTCCTTGGGTTCTTGCATCCATTGGGAGACCTGCAAGAAGCTCCTGGCTTCAGCCTGGCCCAGCCCCAGCCGTTGCAGCCATTTGGGGAATGAACCAGTGGATGAAAGATCTCTCTGTCT
>NC_091443.1:67516282-67670024 GCF_964237555.1 Oryctolagus cuniculus
TCTGCATTTCCTGTGTTACCTGTGAAATTTAACAGAGAAAAATTTTAGCCTTTCCTGGATAAAGAACATAATATAAATGCTCCCCAGGTATACCAAATAAGAGAATATGGGACTTGGCTACAGATGACCCTGGATATTTTAAGATGACCCTGGAAAGTTAAGGTATGAAAAACAATTGTCCATTTATCTGAGTGAGGTTCAAGAGACAGCCACCTAGTATTTAATTCTATCCAAAAGAAAATAACTGTAGCATATTCTGTGGTGAAACTTACCATGTGAGCATACACTTTTCAACAATGGATACACTAAGCGCATCCAGTTTTTAAAAAAAGCTTATGTATTTGTTTGAAAGGCTGAGTGATAGAGAGATGGAGAATGGGGGAGGGTATCTTTCACCTGCTGGCTCAATCCCCAAATACATACAACATGAAGGGCTGGGCCAGGCAGAAACCAGGAGCTCCATCTGGGTCTCCCACATTGGTGGCAGGAACTCAAGTACTTGAGCCACCACCTGCTACTTCGTGGGGACATTAACAGGAAGCTGGATTGCAAGTGTGGTAGTTAGCACTTAACTGGCATTGCAAGATGGGATGCAGGCATCCTAAATAGTGGTTCCACCCACTGAGTCACAACACACGCTCCTCACCCATTTCTTAAAGTAATATGTGTGTCAAAAGGAAAAAAGCCTTAGCTCCTATAAACTATGTATCTCATTTTATTCCCAGTTTAATATGCTAAGATTTTAAGTAACTTCAAAGACTAATGATACCTCTTTAATAACCAAGTTGTCCACAGGTAACTCAGCTAATTCTGCTACCCTTCTGGCCAAAGCAAACTGTCCATCTGTTTGCAGTCTTTCCAAAATAGATCTACATTCATGCTGAAAGTTTTCAATGCTGTAGCTAGTAATAATCCTATGACTAATGGCGATAGATGTATCCTTCAAAATTTGGCTCAGAGCATACAGCTTCTTTACATCTGGACCTGTGCCAAAGAGAACAGGATATAAACATTTAATCAATAAAATGTCACTACGGCACTTCAAGACCAACTAAGTATCAAGGGGGAAATATATATTTAACACAGTTAAAAGAATAGAATTTATTTTTCTACTCTGACAAGCACAAGAAGCCCTAAAATAGTTCCTATATATCAGATACCAAAAATGATCCTGTGAAAACCTTAGTAGTAACATCTGGTTGAATGTGCAATCCCTTTACTAAAAACTCTTAGAGATTAGCACATGGACTCCATCTGTACATCTGGCTTTACACACAGAGAACGGCTACAGCAGCTTCCTATGCAGTGGGATGTGGTAATCTTGGGAAGACTGCAGCCATTTACCCAGGCTACTCCTGTCTTTCTGAAATCTTCTCCAAATCTGTTTTGTTGATTGGCCATTTGCTCATTCAATGAAAGCAGCATGTGGTTCAAGACACAGAATTTGAAGTACAGTGAAAACAGCGGCTGGCCAATATTCATGGCTCTACTGGTTACATCACATTCCAAATGCAGCACCAAGTGCTCCTCCTGACATCCACCTACTTAACACAGGGAGACCCAGCTGAGCGCTTCCTCACGTCCCTGGGAAGTTATTACCCACAGTAACATTAAGAATTCTCTGCCAACAATACATGTGGCTGGGTTTGCTGCCACTCTCCAACAGCCTACACAGAACCTACGGATATCCTGACATAAGGGAAGAACGTAAGAGACATCCCCTGGAAGCCTGTTTCTAATGTCACCTGCTGCACATTTAGGTAGTCCCAGGGACCGTGAGATAACCTGCACCATAAGCACTGATATGGAGACGCTGGGTTTCTTTGCTGGCATCCTAATAAAGCAGATGTTTAAAGAATGTATTTTTGTTCTCTAGTGTATACAACATACTACACAGACACAACACAAATACTCTGTAAAAATGAATCTTTAGTAATGGTTAAAACATTTGCTTTGCATAGTAACTGACAAGCACTATCTTAAATATACTGCTTTTGGGAAACAACTTTCTCCCGTCAGTCATCAGGCCCACGCCTACAGTACTGGTACTGAGTCTAGCATTCTGTCAGTGTTCCAAGAAAACCTGAGCTCTCCAGTTGAAAATTTATGAGTCTGAATGTGATAAAATAATCCTGGTAGCTGGTGCCATGGCTCAATAGGCTAATCCTCCGCCTTGCGGCGCCAGCACACCGGGTTCTAGTCCTGGTCGGGGCGCCGGATTCTGTCCCGGTTGCCCCTCTTCCAGGCCAGCTCTCTGCTGTGGCCAGGGAGTGCAGTGGAGGATGGCCCAAGTGCTTGGGCCCTGCACCCCTTGGTAGACCAGGAGAAGCACCTGGCTCCTGGCTTCGGATCAGCACGGTGCGCTGGTCGCAGCGCACCAGCCACAGCGGCCATTGGAGGGTGAACCAACGGCAAAAGGAAGACCTTTCTCTCTGTCTCTCATTGTCCATTCTGCCTGTCAAAAATTAAAAAAAAAATAATAATAATCCTGGTAATGGAAGCGTCAGAATCTAGTGTTAAAGAATAACACGTTCACTCAGCAAGAATGTGAGGCTATCCAAATACCTAAGGAACATTGGCTTTACTGAATAAGTTTAGAGGCTGCCAGTGTCTGGAGGGGTCTACAGCAAATAAGACACTGTTTCCAAAACATGCACGGTCAGTTACGCACTCTTCAAACTGGTTTTTGATCAAAAGCAATGGTGACATGTTAAGGCTGCTTTCCAGAGGCAGCAATGATAGTGGCAATGTCATGGAGAGGCCAGGGGACAAACGCGGCTATCTGACAACTGCTTGGAATGAGACTGGCTGTTTTATTTATGATGTGGATTGCTGTACTGTTTTGAATGTTTTAACCACAATTTGAAGGTACACCTGGTAATGGATATAATGTTATATATTATATATATTTTAATTTTAATTTCCTGACTACCCTTCTAAAATCTTTACAAGATTAAGAAAGCTAGGCAATAGCAACTTAACTGTCTTACCATCAGAGAAGAGATGCTGTATTCCAATGGACAGTTCTAAAACCTTCCCCAGCTCATACTGGGTCTGACACTGCTGTGGCATAAGCTTCAAAAGGAAACACACCTGATCCTTCAGCCACGTGGCAGGGAAAAAAGGGTGGATCTTGGTGGCTGCCGTGTCAAGCTATGGGAAAACAACAACAACAAATAAACAGAGAGGGACCAGCGCTGCAGTGTAGTGGGTAAAGCTGCCGCCTGCAGTGCCAGCATCCTATATGGGTACCAGTTCAAGTTCAGCTGCTCTGCTTCCAGTCCAGCTCTCTGCTATGGCCTGAGAAAGCAGTGGAAGATGGCCCAAGTCCTTGGGCCCTGCACCCGTGTGGCAGACCCCGAAGAAGCTCCTGGCTCCTGGCTTCGGATCGGCACAGCCCCAGCCATTGCAGCCAATTAGGGAGTGAACCAGTGGATGGAAGACCTCTCTGCATCTCTGCCTCTCCTTCTCTCTCTATGTAACTTTCAAACAAACAAATAAATCTTTTAAAATAATAATAATAATAATAAACTAAACAGAGAGGCTCAGGTAAAGGGTTTCACAGGAATAGCAAATGGAAACTCCTGAAACTGGGACCATCTGAGAAAGCTGAGATATCCTCAAAAGTCATCTGCCTCAAAGGGGATGCTCACGCAGGTCCTTTCAAAATGGCAGGAAGTGGTGCTCAGAGAACTGGCACAGACAAGCCCTCCTTGGCAAGCTTTGCAGTCTCTGTGGGAGGTCCCCGTGTGTCCGAGTCAAAGACGGGCTAATGCATGTAAGTACCCCAGTTAGTGACTTCAAATTAACAGCCTGCTGAGTTACTGTGGAGTTAATCAAATGTGTTTCACTTAGAAGCTTTTTTTTTTTTTTTTTAAGATTTATTAATTTGAATGGCAGAGTTACAGAGAGGCAGAGAGGTGGGGGGGGAGGCAGGAAGAGGGAGAGAGAGGGAGAGGGAGAGAGAGAGAGAGAGGTCTTCCATCTGCTGGTTCACTTCCCAGATGGCTGTAACAGCCGGAGCTGCACTGATCCGAAGCCAGGTCTCCCATATGGGTGCAGGGGCCCAAGGACTTGAGCCATTTTCTACTGCTTTCCCAGGCCATAGCAGAGAGCTGGATTGGAAGTGGATCAGGCCGGCACCACGGCTCACTAGGCTAATCCTCCACCTAGTGGCGCCGGCACACCAGGTTCTAGTCCTGGTCGGGGCGTCGGATTCTGCCCCGGGTGCCCCTCTTCCAGGCCAGCTCTCTGCTGTGGCCCAGGAAGGCAGTGGAGGATGGCCGAGGTGCTTGGGCCCTGCACCCCATGGGAGACCAGGAGAAGCACCTGGCTCCTGCCTTTGGATCAGCGCGGTGCGCTGGCCGTAGCGCACCAGCCGTGGTGGCCATTGGAGGGTGAACCAACGGCAAAAGGAAGACCTTTCTCTCTCTCTATCCACTCTGTCAAAAAAAAAAAAAAAAAAAGTGGAGAAGCTGGACTCGAACTGGCACCTATATGAGATGCACTGCAGGCGGTGGCTTTTCCCATTATGCCACAGTGCTGGCCCCTAGCAACTTTTTTTTTTTTTTTGACGGGCAGAGTGGACAGGGAGAGAGAGAGAGACAGAGAGAAAGGTCTTCCTTTGCCGTTGGTTCACCCTACAAGCATATATGGCAAAGACATTTAAGACACTGCAAGACTAAGAGGTGAAGGCAGAGACTAATAGGAGTAGGGTTTTCCCACCTGATGTTTGTTTATATCTACTAGAAAGGCAGAGTAACACTGGCATGCATGCACATGTGCATGTGTGCGCACACACACACACACACACACAGAAATATCTTCTATCTGCTCGCTCACTTCCACTTCCGATTGCCTCCTACAGCCAGGGCAAGGCTAGACTGAAGCCAGGAGCCGGGAATGCAGCTCAGCTTCCACATGGGTGGCAGGGGACCAAGAACTTGGGCTTTCACCTGCTGCCTGCTAGAAAGCATTAGCAGAAAGCTGGATCAGAAGCAGAGCAGCCGGGACTCCAATCATCTCTCCGATAAGGGATGCAGGTGTCTCTGCAGTGGCCTAATCCACTGCGCCATAAGGCTCACCCCTTGACATTTCCTTTGGGACTTCATTCCTGATTTTTCCTTGGCCTTTTGCTTTTATTGTTTTTTTTTTTTTTTTTTTGGAAGACCATGCTTTGGTTTTCGGTAATTGTAATTTCATAGTCACACAACATAATCATAAAAAGTTGTGGGCCTTCTGGTGCAAAAGAAACTTAACCCCTTGGTTTAAAAAACTGTATTTATTATATGTTAATAGACTACAAAACCCTGTTCATTACATCTGTGCCTACTGCCAAGTCAGGCAGTAGACTTGGCTGGATACTTCCTATTTACTTCTGATCACATCATGAAAGTCACTCTGGAGGAAAGTCTAATACACAAAGAGGTTCTGGGCTCTGATGCACATCACCGAAGTACAATATTCTCTTCAATGGAATTACAAGATTGCCAAAACTTTAAACTAAGAAATGGCTTATGGCCGGCGCCACGGCTCACTAGGCTAATCCTCCGCCTAGCGGCGCCGGCACACCGGGTTCTAGTCCCGGTCGGGGCGCCGGATTCTGTCCCGGTTGCCCCTCTTCCAGGCCAGCCCTCTGCTGTGGCCAGGGAGTGCAGTGGAGGATGGCCCAGGTGCTTGGGCCCTGCACCCGCATGGGAGACCAGGAAAAGCACCTGGCTCCTGGCTCCTGCCATCGGATCAGCGCGGTGCGCCGGCCGCAGCGCACTGGCCGCGGCGGCCATTGGAGGGTGAACCAACGGCAAAGGAAGACCTTTCGCTCTGTCTCTCTCTCTCACTATCCACTCTGTCAAAAAAAAAAAAAAAAAAAAGAAATGGCTTATAAAAGCTGAGGTCACATTACTGCTGTCTCCTTGCTCCTGGTTAGAATTTCAATCTCTGCTTTCTTTCCTGTATCCCATGTGGTCCTCCCTTTTCTTCTCTCATCCTCCTCTCTCAAATCTCATCCTCCTCTCTCAAATTTCAAATTTCAATGTATTTTTTAAAAGATTCATTTATGTGAAAGAGACAGAGAAAGAGAGAGCGAGCTTCCAAAAACCTTAAAACGAAGATTACTGTGCTTTTGGAGCCTCTCTCCCACTGAGAATAATTCAAGAAGTTTACGATAAGAAAGTGTTGGAAGTTAGCTCATTATTAGATACCAGCCTACCTAAATACTATTTATTTATTTTTTGACAGGCAGAGTGGACAGTGAGAGAGAGAGACAGAGAGAAAGGTCTTCCTTTGCCGTTGGTTCACCCTCCAATGGCCGCCACGGCCGGTGCACCACGCTGATCCGAAGCCAGGAGCCAGGTGCTTCTCCTGGTCTCCCATGGGGTGCAGGGCCCAAGCACCTGGGCCATCCTCCACTGCACTCCCTGGCCACAGCAGAGAGCTGGCCTGGAAGAGGGGCAACCGGGACAGAATCCGGCGCCCCAACCGGCACTAGAACCTGGTGTGCCGGCGCTGCAGGTGGAGGATTAGCCTAGTGAGCTGCAGTGCCGGCCTCCTAAATACTATTAAGGAACCCTTCCAATCAGACTTTGGTTTTTAATGTATTTTTTAAAAGATTCATTTATGTGAACGAGACAGAGAAAGAGAGAGCGAGCTTCCAAATGCCTGCAACGGCCTGGACTGGGCCAGGCTGAAGCTGGGGGCCAGAACTCCACCTTGGTCTCCCATGTAGATGGCAGGTACCCAAGTACTTGGACCATCATCCACTGCTTTCCCAGGCCTATTAAATGCAGGAAGTTGGATCAGAGGTAGAGCAGCCAAGACTCAAACTGGTATTCCGATGTTGGAGTCCTAAGTAGTAGCTTAACCACTGCACCACAACACTGGCCCCAGACTGATTTCTGGGAAAGCCGAAAGTCATATACTATTCTATCCTTAATTCCTTATATTCTTGAAGGTTCTTAGTAAAATTAGCTAGAATTAGGACATGAGTTCTTATTCACTGATTTAAATACAGGAGCTTCCTCCAGGTCTCCCATGTGGGTTGCAGGGGCCCGAAGACTTGGGCCAGCTTCCACTGCTTTCCCAGGCACATTAGCAGGGAACTAGATTGGAAGTGGAGCAGCCCAGGACTTGAACCAACACCCATATAGGATGCCAGCACTGCATCAAGTGGCTTAACCTGCTGCACCACAGTGCCAGCCCCAGAAGATTATTTATTTGAAAGTCAAAGAGAGATAGACAGATCTTCCATCTGCTGGTCAGCTCCCCAGATACTCACAATAGCCAGGGCTCAGCCAAGAGCCAGGAGCTTCCTCTGGGTCTCCCATGTGGATGGCAGGGGCCCAACTACCTGGGCCATCTTCCCAGGCCAGGCTTTCCCAGGCCACAGCAGAGAGCTGGATCAGAAGTGGAGCAGCTGGGCCATGAACCAGTGCTCATACGGGATACTGGTGTCAGAGGCAGCAGCTTTACCTGGCCACAATGCCAGCCCCACTAATGCAGTACTAAACGCCCTTCACATTCAACATCGCTGGAGCGATCCTGCATTGGCAAAATACAGCCCAGGAACCACTACTCTCCTCTCCACTGTCCACAGCAGACACCATTAATTCTTTTCCCACAGAGTCGGGCTTCAACAACCTAAGGCTACCGATCACAATTAGCACATCACCTGAAACCCCTCTGTTCACGGCACCTGACAAGCTGCTGAGTGAGGCAGCTCACGCCCTGGCTTCCCTACCTCTGGAACGGTGTAACGGACTTCCTTTGAATTGCCACATCATCACCGTTCTACTGCTCCATCCCCACTGTCCGCAGCCAACAGGTCATGCGACCAATTTCAGGTCAGCAAGGAAGAGCACAATCATTCCAACTCACAGTTTCAAGGCTCTTCTGGAACTCCAGAAGTTTAACTTCAGCTTCTTTATAATTCTTGAACAGCATACACAGTTCATACATCTCCATCATCAATAGTAATGGAGAATCCTTTAAAGAGATCACACAATTACATGATCCTTAATATTTTCTCAGAGAATATTGCCAAATATGATGATGTTAAGAACTGTTAATAATGGTTTTATAGAATTAAATCATACATGTCAAAAATAAAGGAAGTTAAATTTATATTTCTTTTTGAAAAGGGTATTTGGGTGGGCCGGCGCCGCAGCTCACTAGGCTGGCTAATCCTCCGCCTGCGGCGCCGGCACCCCAGGTTCTAGTCCCGGTTGGGGTGCCGGTTCTGTCCCGGTTGCTCCTCTTCCAGTCCAGCTCTTTGCTGTGGCCTGGGATAGCAGAAGATGGCCCAAGTGCTTGGGCCCCTGCATCTGCATGGGAGACCAGGAAGAAGCACCTGGCTTCGGATCGGCGCAGCTCCAGCCATTGCGGCCATTTGGGGAGTGAACCAGCGGAAGGAAGACCTTTCTCTCTGTCTCTAACTCTACCTGTCAAATAAATAAAATCTTTAAAAAAAAAGTTTTCTCCCAAAAATCCTTTCATTTAAAAAAATTTTTTTAATGTATTTGAAAGGCAGGGCCGGCTCCGCGGCTCTCTAGGCTAATCCTCCGCCTTGCAGTGCCGGCACACGGGGTTCTAGTCCCAGTCGGGGCGCCAGATTCTGTCCCGGTTGCCCCTCTTCCAGGCCAGCTCTCTGCTGTGGCCAGGGAGTGCAGTGGAGGATGGCCCAAGTCCTTGGGCCCTGCACCCCATGGGAGACCAGGATAAGTACCTGGCTCCTGCCATCGGATCAGCGCGGTGCGCCAGCTGCAGCGCGCCAGCCGTGGCGGCCATTGGAGGGTGAACCAACGGCAAAGGAAGACCTTTCTCTCTTTCTCACTGCCCACTCTGCCTGTCAAAAAATTAAAAAAAAAAAAAAAAAAAAGGCAGGCAGAGAAGACAGAGACACAACAGAGCTATTCTATCTGCTGGTTCACTCCATAAAATACCCACAACAGCTGGGGCTGGGCCAGGCTGAAGCCAGGGGCCCAGAATTCAATCCAGGGCTCCCATGTGGATGACAGAGACTCAGGCACTTAAGCTACCACTACTGTCTGACAGTGTGCACCAGTAAGAAGATGGAAGCAAGAGCGGAGCTGGGACTCAGAACTGCCATAAAGGATGCAGGTGTGTCAAGCAGTATGTTAACAGCTCTGCCAAACATCTGTTTCCACTCTTGGCCAGCAATTCATTTTCTCTATTCTAAATGGTACTTGGCCCACTACACATGGGCCGGAGACATTCCACTAGGTGGCGCTATTAGCAACCGCTAACTAACACTTTTGGACAATTGGCTCCATGTAACTAACTGTATGAGCTGTGCATTTTTATAGCTTCCAATGAAATTGCAGCTGTTCACTCAGAGGACAAGAGTTTAGAATCAGACAGTATGGATCTGAACAATATACATACCACTTATTAAAGTACTTTGAGATTTTGGGTATGTTACTCAAGTTCTATGAGCACTCGTTTATTAGTCTGTAATATATCCCTTTAAATATCTTAATTATCTTTGGACAAGATTATTGTGAGAACTTAGATAATGTATACAAAGCACTTTGCTAAACAAATGACAATTCTATTACTATTGTCCTTATCTGTTGTTAGCTAAAAAAATTAAAACATCCTGGAATAGGAATAAGAAAAAGCCAAGGGGTATATGCTGAATCAGCCCTTTTTAGCTCTGGGATTAAAATAAAGTGATTATCACTACCTTAAAGAAAAGTCGAAAACCTCTGGTGAGAGTTTTGCTCTTCTGCCTTGTTAATAATGTTCTCCAGATGACTGACAGGTCCTCAAGGTCCCAGGTGTGGTCCTCTATCGAGCCCTGAATGTGTCCCATTGCTTCAGCTCCAACACTGTGCTCCACAGAAGTGATGATCCAAACACAGAGACAAGGAACAGCGCTGGCACCCTGCCATTGGATAAGACATTTTCAAAGTCAAAAACAACTGGGCCAGGATTACCTGATAAATGCACAAATGAGAGGATTATTTCCTGTTTAGGACAAGTCGCCCACTTATGGAGTTAAAATGGCTTGAAAGCCTTCCAACATGAAACAGCCTCTACTGAACAACAGAGGGACTAGCGGAAATTGGCCCGCAGTTTGGCAGGTGAGAGACAACGCAGCAGGAAGGGGGGGACATATGCACAAGTCGGCAAAGTCCTCAGGGCAGGAGAACAGAATTTCCTTCCTCTGTTCTGCAAAGGGACTGTCGGGCACATCCCCTTCTGTGTTAAGAGGTGGTGGTGGTCAGTCCACCAAGCATCCATCTCTGAGACCACCAAGCAGGAACCAAGTTCTGACCACCTGCGTTCACCAAATCTCAAAGCACAGGAAGTACACGAAATGGCTCACAGCCGAGGCAGCAGGACCTTAGACACACACGCGGGATCCTCACTCTCATCGTCACCCCACTTCTGGTTATCAGTCTCCCTGTCCCTCACCACTGTCTCTATTGCTCTTTCGGTCCTTAATTTTGACTTCTCATGATTTGTACCTGCAGACATGAAGCCAGGATACTGAGGACAGGGGCCTGTTGCCTCACTGCCTCGGCCAGGAGCCAGCGCCAGGAGCTCGGTTCCTCTGGGCATTGCAGCAGAATGCCAAAGACATCAGTGCCATGTTCTTTGTTCTTCTGAAATTCCTGGGGGAACTTGCTGCAGACTTGATCCCCTTCCATTCTGGAGTTGGACACTGGGGGCAAGTTCTCAAAAGCTAGTCTTAGGTGGTCTTGAAGGACTGGGTTGAAGTACTGGAGAAGAGGTTTCACCTAGGAAACATAATCAGGTAATTCAAGTCGACACCAAACTTTCAATTTCAGCTACAGCTGAAAAGTTAACGCATAGGCAAAACTATTCTTTCTCACCCTGAACCATGTTGAAGGTGACCACATGATTTTACAAAGTTATTTGTTGCTTTTTAGTGAATTTCCATATCTAATCTAGAGTCCTACTTTTCAGCTCTTCAGTCCTACTGACTAGTGTTTTGTCTAATGCCAATCCACTGACATCTCAGTAAAAAATGTCGTATCAAACAAAAGCCTATGTCTACATGACACTTTATTCTGAGGGGTGTTCCGATTTCCAACAGTCGGTGGCTTACCTCCTCTGGCTGGTAGTTATAGAGTTGGCTGTGAATAAGGAACTGCAGCCAGTCGTCTGCTTTGGCACACTCTTTCAGATAAGACGTGCTTAGTTTCATATTGTGGAGCCTGCAGAACTGCACCACTAATGCCCACTGGCTGCTGGATTCACTGGATAACCTAGAATTAGACTTAGAATGAGGGTGGTAGAGAAATAAACTTACTAAAGTATAGCTCTATACCTTGGTTTGAACATTACACAATGTATGCAGTATTGAAGCATTACATGGTATTCCATAAATACTCTTAGGTACAATTTTTATGTATCAATTTTCCATTAAAAAAAAGATTCAATTACTTATTTGAAAGGCAGAGTTAGAGAGAGGGGGAGAAACAGCCAGAGATCTTCCATCCACTGCTTCAATCCCCACATGGCTGCAACAGCAGAGGTGAGTCCACGCTGAAGCCAGGAGCCCAAATTTCTGTATCTCCCATGTGGTTGGCAGGGACCAAAGTAGTTGGGCCATCTTTCACTGCTTTCCCAGGCACATTAGCAGGGAGCTGGATCAGCCAGAATTCAAACTGGCACTCATAAGGGATGCCAGCATTGCAGCCAGTGGCTTAACCCTCTATGCCATAATGCTGAACCCTAAATATTTTTTAAATAAAATAAAACAAGCTTTAGTATTAAACTGGAAAATTAGTAAAAATTAAAAAAAAAATTGGGGGCCAGCATTGTGGCACATTGAGTAAAACCACGCCTGCAACACTGGCATCCCTTATGGGCGCCAGTTCGTGTCACAGCTGCTCTATTCTAACCCAGCTTGCTGCTAATGCACCTGGGAAAGGAGCTGAGGATGGACCAAGTACCTGGCTCCTGCCACCCATCTGGGACCCAGATGAAGCTCCTGTCCCTGGCCTGGCCCAGCCCCGGCCATTGTGGCCATTTGGATAAGAAACCAGCAGAGGGAAGATATAGTTCTTTCTCTAACTCTGCTTTTCAAATAAATCAATCTTTAAAAAATTAAATTTATGTACAGTATATTCTCTAAGAAGTCTTTCAACAAATAGCAAATATGTCCCAGACGGCCTTGAAAAACAGGGGACCCCTCAGGAAGATCTCTCTCTCAGCATTGTGGCAGAACTCCTTCCTTCCCCAAATCAGCAAACCCAGTATCCATGCACCATTCATAGGAAAACTAAGAATGCCACTGAAGTTTCTGAGCACCTCATTCTCTTGCATTTTAGAGTCCTCTGAGCTTCGCCAGGCACCTGGGCTGTCTCCCTAAGAGCAAAGTACAAGTTCCTGCAGCAAGCAGGGTACTAGGGAGACTGGTCGGTGAGAGAAGGGACCAAACAGCAATGAATTCGCTGGGTCAGCCCCAGTGGGACAGCACAGAGAAAAGATGGCTTTTTGTTGATAGTCACCTTGGCTGACATTGAATAGGAAGAAAAAATTAAGGACACTGGATTCAAATTCGTGAGATATCCCGTATCTTCTGAAACCACTTCAACCTGCAACACTTAACAGACCCTGAGCAGCAGGCAGCAGAGGAAACACAGCTCCTTGGTAAAGACAGCTGTCCTTCCTTCATTTTTTGAAGGGTAGAGTTACACACACACATATGAAGAGAGAGAGGGAGAAAGAGACAGAGGTCTTCCATCTACTGGTTCATTCCCCAAATGGCTGGGGCTAGGCTGGGCTGAAGCCAGGAGCTTCTTCCAGGACTCCTATGTGGAAGCAGGGGCTCAAGGACCTGCACCATCATCCTCTGCTTCCCCAGGCACGTAGCAGAGAGCTGGATTAGACATGGAGCAGGCAGGGCCAGCGCTGTGGTGCAGTGGTTTAACGCCCTGGCCTGAAGCACTGGCATCCCATATGGGCGCTGGTTCGAGACCCGGCTGCTCCAATTTTAATCCAGCTCTCTGCTATGGCCTGGGAAAGCAGTAGAACCTGGCCCAAGTCCTTGGGCCCCTGCATCCACGTGGGAGATGAAGCACCAGGTTCCTGGCTTTGGCCTGGCCCAGTCTCAGCCATTATGGTCATTTGAAGAGTGAACCAGCAGGTGGAAGATCTCTTCTGTCTTTCCCTCTCAGTCACTTTGCCTTTCAAATAATTAAGTAAATCTTTAAGAAAATCATTGTCCACATACTGAGTGTATATGTGGGAAAGTAAGAGGATACGGCCTAAGGGGATTTCGGTGATAACAAAGGTTTTGGAAGAAAGACTAAGTCAAACACAGGCTGGCACAACAAGCCTGCCAGCAAACAGGCTGGGCCTGCAATTTACAAACCTTTTCACTTCTTGTTGCTGAATGCTGTGCCATGTACCTTCCTCTAACAGGACAAGTAATTCTTCTATGGTTGCCTTTTCACCATCAGCCAGCTTAGATAGTTTTTCACCTATAAGAAATATAAAACAACATGGTCAAGAGAAAAAGACCTGGGCATTTCTGTTTGAATAGTGTGGCTCAGATCATTTCAGAGGCCAATTAAGAGTGAGATAGAGAACATACATTCTGCAGGAAAAGGATGAAACAGGAAGAGAATGGTTTCTTTCCCATCCACCACAATCTCTTCTCCAAACAAAACAAGTCGCATGATGAAAAGCTGCTGTACCTAGAGACTCTCTGACAAAGCTGTACGGGGCTTCTTCATTTCTACACTTGTAGTTCAAAATGACATTGGCCACTTTCATATCAACTCGAAGCCTGAGGCTGTCAAGGCCAAGCAATTCTAAGAAACACACGCAGGCAGCTCCTATTGAAGGTATGTGGAAGGAGGAGAGACCCAAAACATAGGCTTCATTGCCTACTTGCTGGATCCTGAAGAAGAAAAGAATCAAAATCACATCAGCACATGAAAGTGTTTCTCCTCCAGAACACACAAGTGACTTAACACCAGGCATGCGCACACTGCCACACATGGGATAGCTGGCTTCCTCCCCTTCCCTTTTTGTGCCTGCTGCACACATCCATTTAACCCTGGCAGCTTTTATTAAGATTTTACTTATTTATTTGAGATGCAGAACTACAGAGAGAGGGAGAGACAGAGAGAGGTCTTCCCTCCACTGGTTTACTCCCCAAACAGCTGCAGCAATGGCAGCCGGGGCCAGACCGAAGCCAGGAGCGGCTTCTGGGTCTCCCACACGAGTGCAGGGGTCCAAATGCTTGGGCCATCTTGCGCTGCTTTCCCAGGCCATAGCAGAGAGCTGGATGGGAAGAGAAGCAGCAGGACTTGATCTGGCACCCTTATTGGATGCTGGTGCTGTAGGCAGGGGCTTAGCCCACTATGCCACAGTGCCAGCCCCCCGTAGCTTTCTAGTTATCTTCTGGCGCCACAGTGTCTCTCCTGAGATCGACCTTCTCCTCAAACACCTACTCATTATCCATGTTACTCTTGCTTCCCACTTCATTCAGAAGACTTCCCAAAGATTGTCAACTTGTGGTCTCATCAACCATGAGTATATACACAAACTATCAAAAAATAACATCATTCAAAGTTTGACATCATAAAGCTTATTTCAAAGGGCTCATATATGCCTTTGGTGGGCACAGGAAAGTTTCTAAAGAGAGACACAAAATTATAAACCATGATATTCTGTGGAATGAGAACGGTAGACCCAAGACTTTCAACTTTTTTTTTTTTTTTTGTGACAGGCAGAGTGGATAGTAAGAGAGAGAGACAGAGAGAAAGGTCTTCCTTTTTGCCGTTGGTTCACCCTCCAATGGCCGCCACGGCTGGCGTGCTGCGGCCAGCACACCGTGCTGATCCGAAGGCAGGAGCCAGGTGCTTCTCCTGGTCTCCCATGGGGTGCAGGGCCCAAGCACTTGGGCCATCCTCCACTGCACTCCCGGGCCACAGCAGAGAGTTGGCCTGGAAGAGGGGCAACCGGGACAGAATCCAGTGCCCCGACCGGGACTAGAACCTGGTGTGCCGGCACCGCTAGGTAGAGGATTAGCCTAGTGAGCCACGGCGCCGGCCTTTTCAACTTTCACTGTTATCATTCTGAACCACTTGACTATTTTACCGTAAAAATGCATTGCTTGGTTATTTATAAAACAAGTGAAAAAATTAATCTATATTTAACATTGTATCAAACACTCCTTCCATTCTGTGCTTTATAAAATGAATTATAAAGGAAAGCTCTTAATTACAGAATTCCTATCTCATTATGGAATGTCTTCTTTAGAATAATTGCTAAACAACTCATAATTAAAAAATGTATTATCTTTGAAAATATATTACCTCTTTTCCTGTTAATAGAAATCAAACACACTAAGTGCCAAAACTTTAGGACACACAGAAATTCACAAATGAAAAAAAAACTACTATCCAGGGGCCGGCGCTGTGGCATAGTGGGTTAGGTGTCCGCCTGTGGAGCCAGCATTCCATATGGGCTCCAGTTCATGCCCCAGCTGTTCCTCTTCAGATTCAGTTCTCTGCTATGGACTAGGAAAGCAGCTCAAGATGGCCCAAGTCCTTGGGCCCCTGTACCGGCATGGGAGACCCAGAAGCAGCTCCTGGCCTCGGATCGGCCCTGCTCCCATGGTTGTGGCCATTTTGGGAATGAATCAGCAGATGGAAGCTCTCTCTCTCTCTCTCTCTCTCTGGGTCTCTGTCTGCAACTCCACCTCTCAACTAAATAAATACAATCTTTTAAAATAAAAGTACCACTATCCAAATATACTCACTGTTACACTATCATATGTTTCCAATACTTTTTTTTTTCCAGTACTTTTTAAAACCTATGTGTAAAATGCAGTTGTACTTTTTTTTAAAGAACACAAATTATGTTTTAAATACTCACAGCTGTTTGGGAGTCTTGCTCTTGATTAATTCCTGGACTAGAAAAGTACCAAATGCAAATGATGGCCGTCCATGATACAAGTAATATGCAAAATTCAGACGTTCCACTATGGCATACTTATTAACCAGGTCAGGGCTAGAGAAATGTGGGAGACGACCTGACGCATCTGGGGAGAAAGCGAAGCGACATCACTCCTCTGCATCTCGCATGATCAACCTCAGATTTGCAATCATCATTTTGATGCCACTGTGTACCACTTTGAACCCACCACGAGGGTAACTGTTTTACTTAGAGGCAGCCTTCATTGAATACAAAGATGTTTACCTGAAAAGCTGTATAAAAACTCTTAAACTTTCCCTCCATTGAACTTATTTAAGATTTATTTATTTGAAAAGCAGAGTTATAAAAAGAGAGAGGCAGAGACAGATTTTCCATTAGCTGGTTCACTTCCCAGATGGCCACAATAGCCATGGCTGGGCTAGACTGAAGCTCTCCCATGTAGATGGCAGGGGCCCAAGCCCTTGGCCATCTTCTGCTGCTTTCCCAGGCCCATTAACAGGGAGATGGATCGTAAGTGGAGCAGCCAGGACTTGAACTGGCGCCCTTGTGATATGCTGGCATTTCAGGTGATGGCTTAACCCTCTAAACCACAATTCTGGCTCCTATTGAATTTATTTGTAATTTGCTTTCTTGTTTTCTTCTTAGAGACTGTCTTAGGACCTCAATTAGCAGTGCAGAGTGGGCTGTCTCTAACACTTAAGCACTGTGAATGAGTCTAGTCTCCTCTCCTTGCTGGGCTTCTGTGTGCTCTGAAGTAAAACAAGCAAATTGGGCTAGATGGTCTCTGAGGGCAGTGCCACCCAGGCAAATCAAGTGCTGGCTCTGCCCCGTACTGCACCGTCACCAGCTCACATGGCTTATGAATCTGCGCTGCTCTACAGTTTGAGGTTAAAGCAATCTCCCTGCTGTGAGGGCTGTGGCACTTAGCCCATTAAGTACTAAGTTTTCAATTCAGCAAATAGTTCATGATATATTTAGAGTTACCATGGTGGTATATTTACTGTTCAAATTAAGTCTTTAAGACTGTTCCTTGTATAGGACAATGGGACATACTGGGCCACTTATACTGTGGCAGAGGCCAGGGAGGGTCTGGCTGTCAGTGGAACAAAGTTCAGTGACTGCTGGGGTGCAGACCCTCTGCTTGGGACTTCATATCTGGACATCACTGCAGCTGTTGCTGCAGGTGCCAATTATGACTGCAGGGAGGACTCCTGCTATCTGTAATCTCTCAAAAACAGACTGAGGAGCACTTACTGGGTACAGGAGAAAGCAGATCCAGGAGTGACTCCTTAGGCAATGTGTTTGCAGATTTTGGGGCAAGTGTAGGAGACCCTGAGCTACTCCAGTTGTATGTATAAAACTAATGAAAATTAACTTGGGAAGCTGTTCCAAGTGAGCCAGTTGATATCACTGTTTCCAATGATGGGAAGCAGCTCAGTGTGGCAGGTCTGGTATTTCAGATAACAGGGCTTTGAGATCAGAAAAGAGTATATTTGATTTTTGGTCTTGACACCATCAGCTGTGTGATCCTGAGCAATTTACTCTTTAATTTACTTTTTACTACAGACACAATTCCCCATCACCCTTATCAAACTTTGTTTTCATGGGTCTCAGAAATCTATGACAGAATTTAGATCAAGTTTTTCCATTAAAAGTCTTGATTTTAGAGGCTAGCACTGTGGCAGAGCAGGTAAAGCTGCCACCTGCAGTGCCAGCATCCCATATGCGCGCCGGTTGGGGTCCTAGCTTCTGATCCAGCTCTCTGCTATGGCCTGGGAAAGCAGCAGAAGATGGCCCAAGTTCTTGGGTCACTGCACCGGCGTGGGAGACCCAGAGGAGGCTCCTGGCTCCTGGCTTCGGATCAGTGCAGCTCCAGCCATTGCAGCCAACTGGGGAGTGAACCAGTGGATGGATGACCTCTGTCTCTGCCTCTCTATAACTCTTTCAAATAAATAAATCTTAAAAAAATATATCATTTTCATGTATGTCAATCGATATATGGGGTAGAGTCTATGTGAAAATTACTACCCTAACATTAGGGTAATATAGGCAGAGGCATCACAGGCAACATATTAAAGACTAACCCTAAATACAAAGGTAAAAGAAAAAAAGAAAGCAGTTTAAGAATGGCACAAAAATTACAAACTCTTATGGTCTATGGAAGACAGTGGTGTGTGAGCATCTGGCTCTTACTATCAAAGCTTTTTAAATGCCTTGTCTCCTTTCATTTTCACAGTAACATGTGTGGTGGGCACTGTTAACCTTGTTTTATAAGGAACCAAAGATAGGTTAAATCACTTGCCCAAGGTCATACAGCTAGGTAGGGTCAGAATTTGATGAACATCAACACCTATGTTCTTAACCTTTATGTCACTACATTGGAAAGAGATTTTTTTGGAAAGGGAAAAATAATATATCGAAAGATAGGTACATATTACATTTTCTACAAGTACAGCACAAATGCCCTGACACACTGACTTAACTCACGGTATGCTTTCAGTTCAGTCTCCTGGAAAGACTTCTGTTTTGGAATGCACCTTCGTTTTTAAAATAGACAGCAATGAAAATACAGGATTAGCTTTAAGTATATTAATTTCTATGGCCATACAGCTGAAATGTTTCTAAAGCTAGAGGTGCCCATGGTAACTTACCTCCTACAGCTAGAGTGTTAGCAGGTTGCCAGCCAAACAATCTGCTAGGATCAAAGGGTGATAATGACTGAAAAGGAGGGAAAGGCAAACGGAGGTTAAAGTCCATCGAAGGCCAAACAAATAAACAAAATTATGTGTAAGGAAGTCAGAGGCAGCCTGCCTTTCTCCAAGGAATTTAAAACCTTACCACTCTGGACATAAATTCTTTGAACTCAGTTAGAAACAAAAAACAAATGAGACACCTTTCTATTTTGATAAAAATAATATGTTCCTTTCAAAGAATCTCTAACTCATGAAATGTCTGCAAAGTCTTGTATCTTTCAGTAGAAATAGCACCAATTATAACGTAAAAAGGGCTTTAGAAATATTTTTGGAATCAAAAGGCAAAGGACTAAAAAGCTAAAGACTATTACCATGTAAACATGACAAAATGAGTTAAGGGCAGCAAAGTCAAAGGTCACAAGACCAGGGGTTCAAAGAAGGTGACAACAACCAATCACCACCAAGGAAAAAGAGTCGACTGAAATCAGAGCTTTGGCAGCAGGGAGTACCGGCCTTTGGAATCTGTCCAGGCCAAAGGTTTCGCAGAGTCTTTAAGGAGATGGTGAAAGGGATACGGTGGGGGGGGGGGGGGGGGGGGACTATTAAGTTAGGATTTGAATGGCTTAGCAAAGAGTAGCTTTAAAATTAAAAATGTTGTGGTGTCGTAAGGAAAGAATAATTTTACTTTAGCAACAGTACTAAAAATCACATCAGTCAATTTGAAAACAGAACAAAAACCAACTTGAAACCACTTACATTTCAAGTTGATTCAAACCAGTTATGCTAGTTAAACTGCTTATATGTAGACCATCCATAGTTTTTAACAGTGCTACTAAAATACTGATCTGCAACGAATTAAGATGCCTGTGTCGGAATATAAATTCATCATTTGCTTCCTTCTTTACAGAGGTCTTACCACAGAAAAGCCTGCTGAACTGAACAGTGTCCTTGGTGACACAGCACAACTATATTCTGAGGCAAAATTCTATCTCGGTACAGACCAGTGACAAGTAGCCGTCATGGCCTGGCACCCTCTGCTGACCACACTTTTGAGTACTGCCACTCTGTACCCTAAGAATTGGGATTTTGCACCTTTATGGAATTAGAGTTCTGTAGTACTGAAACTACTGAAAGTACTATCAGAATAGGTATACCCAGGGGGCAGAGGGAAGAAAAGCCTTCTGAAATGAGGAAAGAGCAGCAGGTGCTCTTAACTCAAGACCCCTGAATAGGTTTTTAGGATTCCATGAATCCCACTGAAATAAAAGCAAAATACGTGCATACACATAATTTTTCTGGGTTAAGAGTTCAAAGTTGGCCGGCGCCGCAGCTCACTAAGCTAATCCTCCCCCTTGCGGCGCCGGCACACCGGGTTCTAGTCCCGGTCGTGGCACCGGATTCTGTCCCCGTTGCCCCTCTTCCAGGCCAGCTCTCTGCTGTGGCCTGGGAGTGCAGTGGAGGATGGCCCAAGTACTTGGGCCCTGCACCCCATGGGAGACCAGGAGAAGTACCTGGCTCCTGCCATCGGATCAGCGCGGTGCGCCGGCCGCGGTGGCCATTGGAGGGTGAACCAGTGGCAAAAGGAAGACCTTTCTCTCTCTCTCTCCCACTGTCCACTCTGTCAAAAAATAAAAAATAAATAAAAATAATAAAAAAAGAGTTCAAAGCTCTCTCACATACTTTGAAAGGTTAAGAAGCACCAATTTAAACAAATCTAATAAACTGAGAAGAGGCAGTCACAAGTCATCAGTAGTAAAATGGAGACTTGATGAAAGCAGCAGCCAGGCATACTGATCAACTACCTATTTGTTCTCTGATCTATTTCCACGCTTTGCTTGCTCTGCTCTGTACTGCAGGGAGCTGCATTTTCAATTCCGTTGCTGTTTGGTCGCAAGGACCCTGTGGGTGATTAACGGCAGAAAGAGGAGAGAAGCCAAGATATTTCCCTCCTCCAGGATGCTAGCCTCACCCTCTTGTGTTCCCAGCTCCCACTGGGCAGCCTGGTTCTGAGTTTAGCTCCCAGAGATGGCTGCAGTTCCTGGATTCTGATAACACCACTTCCCTGCATTGTACTTGCATCCAGGATGTCAACGGCTTCTTTACATGCTAATTTCTGGGTAGTCTCACCACCATGTTTGATTTCTCCATTACACCAACATGCTATGTAATTCCCAAAGGTAAATGCCCTCCATTCAGAAGACCTACAGTGATTTCTGTTTTCCCTGATGAACACTTCCTGATACATATACTGACCACCTAAATACTACCTGAATTAGGTGGTAGAGTGTAATATCAGGTGGCAGGACACTCAGAGCAGTGCATTGTGGGAAGAGAGCAGCTTTGAGCCTGGGGTAAGCAGGTAATGCCATCTTCAGTAACTGAGGATCCACCTTCTTCAAACAGCTCTCAGTATCTTCATTCTGAATAACCTAAGTAAAAACAAAGACAACAGGTTGCAGAATAGTTTTCTCCCCCTCAAACGTGTACTTTTTTTCACAAGAATGCTGTGAAACAGATTAGCTTGAGAAAGTATGTTGTAGTAAAAACAGCATTGGACACTTGTCTTAAGTTAGTAAGTTTCAGTACTGGTTCTAAGATAAACTAAATTGGAGCAGGTGCCATGCCTCAGTGGGTTAAAGCCCCAGCATCTCATATGGGTATCGGTTTGAGTCCCAGCTCTCTACTTCCAATCCAGCTGCCTGTTAATGCACCTGGGAAGGCATCAGATGATGGCCCAAATGCCTGGGCTCCCACACCTACGTCGGAGACCTGGAAGAAGCTCCTGGCTCCAGATCAGCCCAGATCCAGCTGTTGCAGCCAATTGGGGAGTGAACCAGCGGATAGAAGATTCCCCCCTACCACCATAGCTCTTTTAAATAAATAAATAAATCTTAAAAAAATTAAAAAGATAAAGTAAATTAAACTAGTATCATGGAGCCAGAACTGTGGTGTAGAAGGTTAAGCCTCCATCTGCAGTGCTGGCATCCCATATGGGCAAAGTTTGAATTCTGCCTGCTCCACTTCTGATCCAGCTCCCTCCTAACATGCATGGGATAGCAGTGGAAGATGGCCTAAGTGCTTGGGCCCCTACACCCACGCGGGAGACCTGGATGAAGCTCCTGGCTGTTGCAGTTATTTGGAGAGTAAACCAGAGGATTGAAGACCTCTCTGTCTCTCCCTCTTTCTGTAATTCTTTCAAATAAATAAATCTTAAAAAAAAAAAAGGCTACCATCATCAGTATGAAACCTTCAAAGATTACATGTTTTAACAGAATTCTTAAATTCCCTCAACGATGTACAATATATATTGTTGGGGCCAGTGCTGTGGCGCAGTGGGTTAACACCCTGGCCTGAAGTGCCGGCATCCCATATGGACACCAGTTCAAGACCCGGCTGCTCCACTTCCAATCCAGCTCTCTGCTATGGCATGGGAAAGCAGTAGAGGATGGCCCAAGTCCTTGGGCCTCTGCACCCATGAGGGAGACCTGGAAGAAGCTCCTGGCTTCTGGCTTCAGATCAGCACAGCTCCAGCCATTGCAGCCATTGGGGAGTGAACCAGCAGATGGAAGACCTCTCTCTCTCTCTCTCTCTCTCTGCCTCTCCTCTCTCTGTGTAACTCTTTCAAATAAAATAAATAAATCTTTAAAAAAAAAACAGAGAAACAAAAAAAATATATATATATATATTGTCAATAACCAAACGATGGAGGCCGGCATTGTAGCTCAGCAGGTTAAGCTGCTACCTGCAAAACCAGCATCCCATATGGACACAGGTTTAAGTCTTAGCTGCTCCACTTCTGATCCAGCTCTCTCCTAATAAATGTGGAAAAAGCAGAGAAGATGGCCCAAGTATTTGAGCCTCTGCAACCCAAATGGGAAACCCAGAACAAGCTCCTGGCACAGTCCCAGCCTTTGTGGCCATTTGGGAAGTGAACCAGGGGATAGAAGATCTTTCTCTGTCTCGTCTGTGTTTCACATAAACAAATCGATCTTTTAAAAGGCAAAAGATTTGTACAATCTGAGGAGAAACCAGAGCAGAATAAATCTTTAAAAAAAAAAAAAACTCAAAAACAAAAAAAATGGCAAATTCCCACAGGTTCTTCAAAAGTTTATATTAGGGCCGGCGCCGCGGCTCACTTGGCTAATCCTCCACCTAGCGGCGCCGGCACCCTGGGTTCTAGACCCGGTTGGGGCGCCGGAATCTGTCTCGGTTGCTCCTCTTGCAGTCCAGCTCTCTGCTGTGGCCCGGGAAGGCAGTGGAGGATGGCCCAAGTGCTTGGGCCCTGCACCCGCATGGGAGACCAGGAGGAAGCACCTGGCTCCTGGCTTCAGATCTGTGCAGCACCAGCCGTAGCGGCCATTTGGGGGGTGAACCAATGTAAGGAAGACCTTTCTCTTTGTCTCTCTCTCTCACTGTCTGTCCAAAAAAAAAAAAAAGTTTATATTAGGTAGCTAAAGATTATGGTTTCTTTTTTCCTTTAACCTAAGATAATGAAGAGTAGAAAATAATGTTCAAGCACAAAATCTAAAATCAGACCCTGAAACAAATCTGGAGTGTTAGTAAATAAACAACAGAGTAAAAAGAATCTCTGTACAATGTATTAGCTCTTTCAGCTTAGTATATGATATACAATTTAAAATTTATCTTTATTTTCTTTACTGAAACACTTGAAAGCAGTTGTATGTACATATTACTTTTTTTAGTTATTTATTTGAAAGGCAGAGGTGCAAAGCTGGTATTGTGATGCAGTGGGTTAAGCTGCTGCCTGCAGTGCCAGCATCCCATATGTATAATTGGGCCCCTGCACCTATGTGGGAGAGCTGAATCGAGTTCCAAGCTCCTGACTTCACCCTGGCCCAGTCCTGGCCCTTGTGGCCATTTGGGGAGTGAACCAGTAGATGGCGATGTCTCTGCCTCTGCCTCTCTGTAAATAAATCTTAAAAAGAAAAAAAGGCAAGAGTGGATGTTGTGGTACAAAGGTTAAGCTCCCACTTGCATGCCCACATGCCATATCTGAAAGCTGCTTCCAGGCCCAGCTACTCTGCTTCCAATCCAGCTTCCTGCTAATGCATCCAGGGAGGCAGAGGATGATGGCTCAAGTACATGGACCCCTGCCACCATGTGGGAGACCCACATCAAGTTCTGGAGTTCTGGGTTTGGCCTGGCCCAGTACTGGCTGCTGTTCACTTGGGGAGTGAACCAGTAGATGGAAGATCTCTGTCTTGGTCTCTCTCTGTTGCTCTGCCTCTCAAGTAGATGAAAATAAGTAAAAACTACATGTTTAAAGAAGAGAAAGACATCTGCTGGTTCACTCCATAAAGGCCAAATGCTTGGAACAGCTAGGTATTCCACATGGGTGGAAGGAACTCAACTACCTGAGCCATTACCTGCTGCCTCCCAGGGTGTGCATTAGCAAAGAGCTGGAATCAGGAGTGGAGCTAGGGCTTGAACCTAGGCACCCAACCTGAGATGCCAGGATCTTAACTGCACTCAATGCCTACCTTGAAAGATGTTATATTTTACTACCAACTGAGATCTATACAACCCATAGATATTTCTGACAAATTTAAAATCAGTCCTATTTCCCAATAAAGGCAAAAATGTTGTCCATACCTGGCTGATACCCCCTGGAGCATACATGGTGGTAGCAAGGGCCAGGAGGGTGTGTCCTTCCAGTAGCATACTGCTCACACTGGCCTGGTTCGTGGGAATCAAAATCTGAGCATTTGCAAGGCTGGCCTGGAAGATCAGCTTAGGATCTGGAAAATAAAACAGTATGTTTTTCTCTGTAACAGCAATGAACACTAAATTAAGAACTGCGTAATCTGAGAAAGAAAAGTAATTTTAATTTCATCTATAGTCAGGACTTTCTAAGCTTAAAAGCAATGGGGGCCAGCGCTGCGGCTCACTAGCCTAATCCTCCGCCTTGCGGCGCCGGCACACCAGGTTCTAGTCCCGGACGGGGCGCCGGATTCTGTCCCGGTTGCCCCTCTTCCAGGCCAGCTCTATGCTGTGGCCAGGGAGTGCAGTGGAGGATGGCCCAAGTGCTTGGGCCCTGCACCCCATGGGAGACCAGGATAAGTACCTGGCTCCTGCCTTTGGATCAGCGCGGTACGCTGGCCACAGCGCGCCGGCCACAGCGGCCATTGGAGGGTGAATCAACGGCAAAGGAAGACCTTTCTCTCTGTCTCTCTCTCTCTCTCACTGTCCACTCTGCCTGTCAAATAAAAAAAAAAAAAAAAAAAAAAAAAAGCAATGGGGAGGCCGGCTCCGCGGCTCACTAGGCTAACCCTCCACCTAGCGGCGCCGGCACACCAGGTTCTAGTTCCGGTCGGGGCGCCGGATTCTGTCCCGGTTGCCCCTCTTCCAGGCCAGCTCTCTGCTGTGGCCCAGGAGTGCAGTGGAGGATGGCCCAAGTCCTTGGGCCCTGCACCCGCATGGGAGACCAGGAGAAGCACCTTGCTCCTGGCTTCGGATCAGCGTGATGCACCGGCAGCAGCGTGCCAGCCGCGGCAGCCACTGGAGGGTGAACCAACAGCAAAGGAAGACCTTTCTCTCTGTCTCTCTCACTGTCCACTCTGCCTATCAAAAATTAAAAAAAAAAAAAAAAGCAATGGGGAAACATCACAAAAGGAAAAATACGTAAGATTTGTCTACATGAAAATGAAACATCTATTCAAAGTAAAGGTTAAAAATAAACTAAGAAAAACTACAACAAGTGACAAAGTCCATTACAAACACATCAAAAATACTGATTCTAATGGTTAAATGGACAAAAATAAGTAACTAGTTTACAAAGAAGGAAATATAATTCCTTTACATAAAAATTTGTAATTTATTAGCAATGAAGAAATGCAAATGAAATAACCAGATGCCACATATCACTTATCAAATCAACAAGAATTTAAAATAATTATCACCAACCATTAATGCTGGTCAAGCTGAGTAGAAACTAAGACTTACAGATAAAATGGTGCAACCCCCTTAGAAGGCAATCTAGTCTCACAGCAAGAAATTCTAAACATGTACAGTATTTGACACAGAAATTTTGTATCTAGGGGCCAATGTTGTGGCATAGTGGGTTAAGCCACCACCTGCAAGGCTATGTTCAGTATTTTCCTATTATAAATAGTCTTAAATATAATTTAACATAAAATTTTTGTGCTTGTTTCAAATTATATCCTATTATAGATTTCTCAATGTAAAATTTTTAAAGTTTCATTTATTTGAATGGCAAAGATATGGCAGTGGTAGGGAGACAGAGAAGGAGGAGGGGACAGAGAGAGTGAGTCAGTCTTCCATCTACTGGTTCACTCCCCAAATGGCTGCAACAGCCAGAAGCTTCATCTGAGTCTCCCATGTCAGTGGCAGGGGGCCAAGCACTTGGGCCATCTGCTACTACTTTTACCAGGCCATTAGTAGGGAGCTGGATTGGAAGTAGAGCAGCCAGGACTTGAGCTGGTGTCTTAGGCAGCGGCTTAACCTGCTATACCACAACAGTAGCCCCTCCAATTTTTCTTTAAAAAAGAAAAAAAAGTTACAGAAAGGCAGAGGTAGAGGCAGAGAGAGAGAGAGAGAGGATGAGAGAGAGAGAAAGTTTCCCATCCACTGGTTCACTCCCAAAATAACTGCAACAGCTAGGGCTAGGCCAGACCAAGGCCAGGAAGCAGGAGCTACATCAGGACTCCCACAGGGTGCAGGGACACAAGCACTTAGGCCATCCTCCGCTGCTTTCCCAGGTGTGTTAGCTGGGAGCTGGATCAGAGTGGAGCAGCCAGGACATAAGCTGGCATCCATATGGGATGCGGGTAAGCAGGTAGCAGCTTAATCTATGTCACAGTGCCAGCCCCTAATATTTTCCTTAACAATGAACATTTATACTTGATAATCAGCACCCAGAAACAAAAACTAAAAACCACATTATGAAACAGTTGTTCTTTTGGGGAGAACTGGGCACTGAAGAACAGTGAAGACTGGCTGTTTACATTCCTTGCCCGTCTCCATTCCCCCCAGCACTGGGATAACACCCCCTAAGTCCTCAGGGTAACAGGGCTTTTCTGTCTGGTTAGAACTAAGGCAAGGTTTTACACATCAGCAGTGGTACTGAAGAGGACAAACATTCCCACAAACGTTGTGATTTCTTTTCACACTATATGGGGACCTGGAGGACAGTCCATTTCTTCATGGAAAAAGGGTGCCAATCTACCAGAGAGCAAGAATTCGGCCTGTGATACGTTGGGAGGATGAGTGAGACCCAAAGTCAGGGTACACAAGGCTGAGCTGGGGGAAAGGGACACAACCACACAAGCTGTCTCATCCAAGTCTACCTCTTCTTGGTGGGCAAGAGGCTACATTTCAGTCTTTTGCTTCTTAAGCAAAGTGTAAGCCTCAAGTTACAGTCAGGTATTTGCCTATAGTCAAATGATTCATTTAAAGAGACCTGTCATTTATTCAAAGTTTCTGTGTTAATACAGTACACTCATACCTGTTAAATTGCTGGAAACTTTCCGACACTGAACTAGAAATTCAAACCAAGGGTGGGCTTCATGTAATTCTCTTTTTTCCAAAAAGGGGCAATTTTCAGGACTAAGTCTGTATACAAAACAAACAAAAACCTTGTTTAATTAATACAAGATAAGAAAGTTACAATCATGTTTGCTCAGGTAGTAACTAGTATTGAAAAAAGGGTCTTGAAATAAAAAAGAAGTATAACACAAATATGTACTTCACATATTCCTTTCGATCTGGAAATAAGATTTTAGAGACATCACATCTAACCTCCACAGACAAGTGTTACCAATCCTGTATCTACCTTGTACCTTAGGAGACTTTACAGTTCACTGGTTTTTACAACAAAAGATTTTTGGCATTTCCAAACTTAGGAGTTTTTAAAAAACATATACAAATACAAAGAGGCAAGTTAAGGCTTGAGGAGTGAAGGCTCAGAATAGGCACTTTGAAAATAAGGCTCTGAAAATTGGTCTCTTGCCAGTAGCTATGGAGAATTAATCCTGTGTGTAAGCTTCAATGATACACACCAGAAATACATTCTCTGTTCAAACTTCAAGTCTTTCCTACACAAAATAAAAATGTTCTCTACTAGTGCACAAATGTTGGCGCTGGATCTGACATGAATAGAATTAAATCCAGCTCTCCCACTGACTAGCTATGTGCTTTAAAGATCTCTCTCAAAGCTTAAGCTCCCTTCTCTGTGCACAGACACGGCAGTGACCACCCCACAGTTCTTGTGGAAAGCAAATGAGATAAATGTATAGGAAGCACTTTGCCTACACCAAGAATATCATAAGCACCCATATATCACAAGCTTCTTGCACTGACTGCTGTTAATCCTGATGCTACAGCAATTAACATTGGTCACAGATAATATTCTGAAGGCTGATCTTATAGATATATATTGAGTACTGCTTTGATTTTATTCTAATCTCAAGTTATTTAAAAGGTCAGAAGTTACAGAATTAATATTACCAAAAGCACTTAAGTATTTAGTTGAATGTGGCATTGAATCCAAAGATGTACCAAGTGTTGGGGTGGGAGTAACTACCTCAAAAACATCAGCATTCTCCAGGTGAAAGTTTAATATTTCTCTAAAATATGCAAAGAGGAAACATAAACACCTGCTGAAGAGATCAGTTCTCAGTACTCACCTGTAATAGTCAAGATAGACATAAAGAAGATGCTGTAGACCATGTTCCAAACAATACAGAATGAAATGAGAGTGGAAATCCCAACCTTCTTTACTCGTGTAGTTGTGAACAGGGAGGGTAACTTGTATCACACCCCCAATACGGCTCAGTCTTAGGAGGAAAAGTTCAAAGTCTTCCAGTTCAGATGTAAGAAAAATCCCATTCCTATTGGGCAAATTTCAAGGATGACAAATTTAAATGTTGCTAGGTTCACAGTAAATCAAATAACTTAACACTGTTCAAGTCTTAATTACTTAAGAAATAATCATCCAGGGTTGGTGTTGTTGCATAACCGGTGAAGCCACTGTCTATGATGCTGGCATCACAAATGAGCACTGGTTCGAGTCCCAGCTGCTCTACTTCCAATCCAGCTCCTTGCTTAGGCACCTGGGAAAGCGGTGTAAGATGAACCAAGTGCCTGGGCCCCTTCCACACATATTGGAGACCCAGATAATGTTCCAGACCCTTGGCTTCAGCAGCTCTGGCCATTGTGACCATCTAGGAAGTAATCCAGCAGATGGAAGATCTCCTAGGGGCCAGAGTTGTGAAGTAGCAGGTAAAGCTGCCACCCCATAAGGGCATGGGTTGGAGACTCAGATGCTCCACCTCTGATTCAACTCCCTGCTAATGTGCCTGGGGAAGCAGTGGAAGATGGCCCAGGGGCTTGGGCCCCTGCACTCACATGGGAGATCCTGAAGAAGCTCCCAACTCCTTGTGGCCATTTAGGGAGTAAACCAACGAGTGGGAAGATCTGTCTCTTACTCTTTCTGTGTAACTCTGACTTTCAAGTAAGTCAGTAAATCCTTTTTTTTTTTTTTTTTTTTTTTTTTTTTGCCAGGCAGAGTTAGACAGTGAAAGAGAGAGAGAGAGAGAGGGAGAGAGAGAGAGATACAGTGAGATACAGTGAGAGAGAGACAGAGAGAAAGGTCTTCCTTCCGTTGGTTCACTCCCTTAATGGCCACTATGGCTGGCGCTGTGCCGATCTGAAACTAGGAGTCGGGTACTTCCTCCCGGTCTCCCAACCGGGTGCAGGGCGCAAGCACTTGGACCATCCTCCACTGCCTTCCCAGGCCACAGCAGAGAGCTGGACTGGAAGAGGAGCAACCGGGACTAGTACCCAGCGCCCCAACCGGGACTAGAACCCGGGGTGCTGGCGTCGCAGGTAGAGGATTAGCCAAGTGAGCCACGGTGCCAGCCAGTAAATTTTTTTTAAAAAGCTCTGTCTCAAATAAATAAAGTTTATTTTACTTGAATGAGTTATATATAGAGAGGCAGAGCCAGAGATCTTCTATCCACTGGTTCACTCCCCAGATGGTCCCAACAGCCAGCACTGGGCCAGGATGAAGCCAGGAGCCAGGACTCTTTCAGATGTCCAACGTGGGTAGTGGGGGCTCAAGTATCTGTTCCATCTTCCACTGCTTTTCCCTAGACCATTAGCAGTATGCTGGATGGGAAGTGGAACAGTCGGAACTTGAATATGTGCCCATATGCTATGCCAGCATTGCAGGTGGTAGCTTTATCTGCTACACCACAACACTGGCCCCAATAAATCTTAAAAAAAAAAAAAAAAAGTCCCATCTATTCACTACCACATGAGGTTAACTGTATAATATTTCAAAACGTCAGTATAAAATTTAGGGGCTGGGGTCGGCGCTGTAGCATAGCAGGTTAACACCCTGGCATGAAGCACTGGCATCCCATATGGGTGCCGTTATGAGACCCGGCTGTTCCACTTCCCATCCAGCTTTCTGCTATTGCCTGGGAAAGCAGTAGAAGAAGGCCCAAGTCCTTGGGCCCCTGCACACTTGTGGGAGACTTGGAAGATGCTGCTGGCTCCAGATTGGCGCAGCTCCGGCCGTTGTGGCCAGTTGAGGAGTGAACCAGTGGATGGAAGCTCTCTCTCTCTCTCTGACTCTCCTCTTTGTGTAACTCTGACTTTCAAATAAACAAACAAATCTTTAAAAAATAAAAAAATAAGATTTAGGGGCTGGGATTTAGAACATTTCACACCATTATTTTTTATTGTTATTTTTCCCACTGGAGAGTAGTTCAACAATTATAATACCTGCCCAGTGTATCTAAAATTCTATTCCTCATGTAGCTGTTGCAGCAAGTATCCTGATCAATAACATCAACAGTCAGGGAGGGCCATTTATTCTGGTGATGTGGAACATAACTATCCTGCGTCTGAAATTCTCCAATCCACGAGACGATGCTTAACCAATCATGGCGAGCCGTGAGGTATCTCCAGAGGGCTTTAGGAGAATATAATTTGTATTCTACAGGAAGAAGAAAACACATTTTAAAACAGCAATGAAGTTATGACTATTGACATGTAACTTCATACTGAATTAACTACTGAGTAAACATTTTGGACATACTTATAAAATCTATCAATTATTCAGGTCCTTTGTTTCTTTTACTATTTTCCTCTTTTGTGCTGCTGGTTTTACAATACTGCAGCCAGGGGACGAGCTAACTGGGGCAGGCGAGTACAGGGCAGTGTTGTGGTACACCAAGTTAAGCCACAGCCTGCAACACCAGCATCTGATATCAAGTCCCTACTGCTCCACTTCTGATCCAGCTCCCTGCTAATGCACCTGGGAAAGCAGCAAATGACAGCCTAACTACTTGAGCCTCTGCAGCCCAGGTGGGAGACATGGATAGAGTTCAGAATGCTGGTTTCAGCCTGACCCAGCCCTGGCCACCACAGCTATCTGGGGAGTGAACCAGCAGATGGATTATCTTTCTCTCTCCCTTCCTCTCCATCACACTTTCAAATAAAATAAATCTTCAAAGAAAAAAACAAGGAAACAAAATGAAACTTGGGGGTAGGATGGTGTGGTGCAGTGGCTTTAGCTGCTGCTTAGGATGCCTGCATCCCATACTGGAGTGCCTGGGGTCAAGTCCTGCATCTCTCTGTGGCTCTGCCTTTCAAGTGAATGAAAACAAACATTTTTTGGTGGAAAGAAAAGGAGGGACAAGTGTGTTAAGCTGCCGCTTGGGATACCAGCAACCCATATTAGTGCCTGGAATCTGCTTTTTTTTTGGACAGGCAGAGTTAGTGAGAGAGAGAGACAGAGAGAAAGGTCTTCCTTTTCCGTTGGTTCACCCCCCCAATGGCTGCTGCGGCCGGCGCTGATCCGAAGCCAGGAGCCAGGTGCTTCTCCTGGTCTCCCATGCGGGCACAGAGCCCAAGCACTTGGGCCATCCTCCACTGCACTCCCGGGCCACAGCAGAGAGCTGGACTGGAAGAGGGGCAGAATCCAGCGCCCCAACCGGAACTAGCACCCGGTGTGCCGGCGCCATAGGCGGAGGATTAGCCTATTGAGCCGCAGTGCTGGCCTGGGATCTGCTTCTAATTCAGGTTCTTGCTAATGCATTCTGGGAGGCAGTAGATGATACTTGGGCTCCTAGCTACTGACTTTGGCCTGGCCCAGCCCCAGCTGTTGCAGACATTTAGGGAGTAAACCAGAAGACGGAAGATTTCTTTATCTCTCCCTTTTTGTGTCACTCTGGCTTTCAAATAAATAATTTAAAAAACAAAAAATAGTTCCTGTGTAGCCTGGACAACCTATAACGGACACCCACAAAGACATTCAGCTCCCAAAGCAGCAGCCAATGATATGTATTTGTGGAGAATGTCACACTGGAAATGAAATAAAACCCAGGGATCCAATCAGATGCAGAGAACGTGGGTACAGCATAATGTACAAGAAAAAGACACGAAGACTGGGAGTTTGATTCTCAAGGAAACATGCAAATTCAAAGGAACATCTTCACCTGTACTTGGATTTGTTGTTAATGTTTCTCATTGATGTATAGAATTTGGTTTAGCATACTTATCTTTTAGAACTACGTGATTTCATTTTTAAAACTGTATTATATTTATCTTTGAATATAAAGAAGTTGTTCAATTATGTGACTTAAAATTTTATTGTTTTTGTAATCTGACACACAATGACGGTTTAAATTAATCTTTACTTAAAAATAAATTTTATTTGAAAGAGTTGCAGAGAGAGGTAGAGACAGAGAGAGAGGTCTTCCATCCGTTGGTTCACTCCCCAGATGGCTGCAACAGCCGGAGCTGTGCTGATCCAAAGCCAGGAGCTTCTGCCGGGTCTCCCACGTGGGTGCAGGGGCCCAAGGACTGGGGCCATCTTCTACTGCTTTCCCAGGCCACAGCAGAGAGTTGGATCGAAGAGGAGCAGCCAGGAACTAGCGCCAATATGGGATGCTGGCTCTTCAGGCCAGGGCATTAACCCATTGCCCCACAGCGCCAGCCCCTAAAATTACTTTTTTTTTCCCCCCGCCAGGCAGTTAGATAGTGAGAGAAACAGAGAGAGAGAGAGAGTTACAGACAGTGAGAAAGACACAGAGAGAAAGGTCTTCCCTTCCATTGGTTCACTCCCCTAATGGCCGCTGCGGCTGGCGCTGTGCCGATCTGAAGCCAGGAGCCAGGTACTTCCTCCTGGTCTCCTATGCAGGTGCAGGGAACCAAGCACTTGGGCCATCCTCCGCTGCCCACCTGGGCCACAGCAGAGAGCTGGACTGGAAGAGGAGCAACTGGGACTAGTACCCAGTGCCCCAACCAGGACTAGCACCTGGGGTGCCGGCGCTGCAGGAGGAGGATTAGCCAAGTGAACCATGGCGCCAGCTAAAATTACTTTCTTAAACTATACTTTAACTATATTGTGGCTCAGTATGTTAAGCCTCCACCTGTGGAGCCAGCATCCCATATGGGTGCTGGTTCGAGTCCTACCTGTACCACTTCTGACCCAGCTCCACTGCTAATCCACCTGGGGAAGCAATGGAAGATGGCCCAAGTGCTTGAACCCCCGAACCCATATGGGAGACCTAGAAGATGATCCTGACTCCTGGATTCAGACTGGCCCAGCTCAGGTCATTGCAGCCATTTGGGGAGTGAACCAGCAGATGGAAGACCTCTCTGTCCTTCTCTCTAAATAACTCTGCCTTTCAAATAAATAAATCTTAAAAAACAATAAACAAAACTTGGGTCTAGGCTGTGACTCCTTTAAACTATCATCCTGCTAATGCAAATCCTGGGAGGTAGCAGGTGATAATGCAAGTGGTTGAGCTCCACCTACACGGAAGACCTTGCTTGAGTTCCTGGCTCCTGGATTCCCAGGTACATTTAGCAGGAAGCTGGAATTGGGAATGGAACCAGGACTGAAACTCAGGCACTCCAATATGAGGTGTGGGTATCCCAAGTGGCATCTTAACCACTATGCTCAATGCCCACCCCTTTCCTTTAATAGAAAAACTTGAGGTGTAAAAGTAAACATGAATCTGATTCTCTGAACTACCACTGTTCACGCTATAGGCATAGATCCACAATGTATATAAGAGGAAACATCAGGAACAGGAGAAAAATAAAGAATGTCACTTTGAAGCTTGGATGAAAACTCAGTCTTGAAATCTCAATTTATTGAACTGTGACTTTTTTCTTTCACTATCACATTATAAATTCCTCATAAAATCTTTGTGGGGCTAGTGTTGTGGTCTACTGGACTAGGCTGCCACCTGTAGCTTTGGCATCCTGCATGGGTGCTGGTTCCAGACCCGGCCACTCCACTTCCAATCAGCTCCTTGCTAATGCACCTGGGAAAGCAGCAGAAGCTGGCCCAAGTGTTTGGGCCCATGTATCCACATGGGAGACCTACACCAAGCTCCTGTTTCCTGCCTTTGGCCTGGCCCAGCTCTAGCCATTGCGGCCATTTGGGGAGTGAGCCAAGGGATGGAAGACCTCTCTCCCACTCTTTCTCTGTAACCCTATCTTTCAAATAAGTAAAAAAAAAAAAAAAAAAAAAGAATCTTAAAAGATTGCTCATAAAATCTTTAAGATAAATGAGGTCTTAATGGGATGATTTATATTTTGAACTATTTTTCCTCCAAAAAGAACTGTAAAATGCAGACAACAAAATATTCAAATACCAACACCTAACTGAACCCTCATTCAGCATGCTCATGTTTCAGTTATCTTATACTTGCCTTCTGGACTTATCCTAGGAAGGAGGATGGATTCTTGTGTCAGCTGATCCCACCACTGTGCCCAACTTAGTGCAATTCTATGGTCCTGTTTGTTAAATTCATCTTTATGATATTTCAGGAAGGAGTCCAAAACAGATTTGTGCTTGAAAAAATCATGTTCCTTTATCCAATACCTAAGAAACAGTGACATTTAAAAAAAAAAAAAAGTTTATATCTGCTCAGGAACTTCTACTCTTTGAGTAAATACATAATTCTGATTATGCAAAAACTGAAATGACAGGAAATTCCTAAATCCTTTCTATACCACACAAGCTTTGCCTTCATGGAGAAGGCAGGCTCAGTTACACATAAGAAACGTGTTCACATTTAATATACCCAAATCAAACCCCATCTATGATACCCTGCCAATAGTATCTAAAGGGTGTTAATGAGACTATGGGGGGGGGGGGCTGGCACTGCAGCACAGTGGGTTAAAGCCCTGGCCTGATGTGCTGGCATCCCATATGGGCGCTGGTTCTAGTCCTAGCTGCTCCTCTTCCGATCCAGCTCTCTGCTATGGCCTGGGAAAGCAGTGGAAGATGACCCAAGTCCTTGGGTCCCTGCACCCGCACGGGAGACTCGGCTCCTGGCTCTGGCCATTGTGGCCATCGGGAGAGTGAACCAGCAGATGGAAAACCTCTCTACCTCTCTAACTCTTTCAACTAATTAACTAAAAAAAAAAAAAAAAAAAAAGAGAGAGAGAGAGAGAGAGACACTACCTGGGGAAGGAGTGGATCTGTGTATTTTCTTGGGAATGTCCCGAGTAAGACTTTTCAACTTGATGCATGAAGTCTATAGTTCTTTTTTCTTTATCAGAAAAATAATTTTTTTCTTTTAAAATCTCAACCTTGAATAAAAAGTGATCCAGTCAATGACCTCATAAAAATCAAGCGCATTTCCAAAATAGATGTCATGAGAGTAAATGCCATTTATGAATTGTATTTTGTATTTTTCAGTTAATATTCATAAAAAATTTACTTTGCCACAAATACAAAAATCATTTAAAAAGGATTTGTCACACTTTTGTGTATTTATTAGATTTAGTTGAATATTAAAATAGATTTGTATTTAAGTTCTTCATCAAAGGTGTTTTTTCCCATGTTTTTCACCGAAGCTTTCTAGAAAATGTAAACTATGCAGCATCTCCTTTACCTACCAGAAAGTCCCGTACATTTTTATCAGTTGTACAGAAGCATATCTTGAGCAACTGATCTTTTACATCAAAGCCCTATAATAAACACAGGAAAACAAGTGTATGTTAGATACGGAAGTACTCTATTATAGACATATCCTGTTAGAATTCCACAGCTTTTCTGCTCTAATAAATATGCATCTTTCAATATCACGTATGTTTACTGTATCTCTAAAGTCCTTCAGCATTTTGCCAGAGCAAAGGCAGCACACAGAATAATTTATATTAACATGAGGCTACCACACGACCAAAATGATAGCATTCTGCTCAAATGATTCATTTGAAAACAATGGTCAGCATTAATAGTAATCCCTTAACATGGTTTTAGTCCTCTCCTCTTTCAGAACTTACCGTGTGCAAGATCCCAACCATGAATGAGGGCCAAGTCTTAGCTTATTTCAGGAGAGCCCTACTTCTATGACTTCTCCTTTTCTTTCTTTTTTATTTGACAGTTAGAAAGTGAGAGAGAGAAAGAGAGAAAGATCTTCCTTCCGTTGGTTCAACCCTCAAATGGCTGCCATGGCCGGAACTATGCTGATCCGAAGCCAGGAGCCAGGTGCTTCTTCCTGGTCTCCCTTGGCGGGTGCAGGGCCCAAGCACTTGGGCCATCCTCCACTGCCTTCCCGGGCCACAGCAGAGAGCTGGACTGGAAGAGGAGCAACCGGGACTAGAACCCAGCACCCATATGGGATGCCGGTGCTGCAGGCAGAGGATTAACCAAGTGAGCCACGGCGCCGGCCCCAGTGACTTCTCCTTTTTAAATGAGGCAAAACCACTGAACATGACGCACTAGCAAAGGCATAATCCACAATAAAGTTCATATAGAGATAGAAGGTATTGCTTGTACAAATAAGAGGTCTTGGCATGCTTTGACGTATACGACATTTATGTGAAAAACAGTATTTCCAGCAGAGTGCTAGAACTAACAGAGGGCATATGATAGAAACTTCGCTTAAAAATCTGCTCAAGAGACATGGAAATAATCTAAATATGCAACATAAATGGATAAACAAAGTGTGGTATATATAAAAAATGGACTATTATTCAGTCTTATAGGAGAAGGAAATCTTGCCATTTGCAACAACATGGATGAACCCAGAGGACATTACACATAAGTGAAATAAGCTAGACATACAGGACGAATACTACATTGATCTCATCTTTTTTTTTTTTTTTCCAATCAGGCACACATTATGACTTTTATTATTGTTGTTATTATTTGTGATCAAATACATATAACATAAAATTTCCCATCTTGGGAATGTTAGAGTGTACAGTTGAGTAGTATTAAGTAGACTGACATTGTACAACCAAGCTCCAGAACTTTCTTATCTTGTAGCATTGAAACTCAAATCCTACAAAACAACTCTTCTCCCTGAATACATTGATCTCATCTTAAAAATAATTATTTTTAACTCAAGGTAACACAGCAGAATGGTAGTTACCAGGGACTAGGCAAAAAGGGAACGAAGGAAATATTGATTAAAAGATACAAACTTCCAGATGTAAGTTCTGGAGACTTGAGTACAGTAGGTGACTACAGTTAACACTGTATTATATATATTATACATCATTATTTACAGTTAATACTGTATTATGGGGGCCAGCGCTGTATCATAGCAGGTTAAGCTACTGCCTGCAGTGTCACCATCCCATATGGGCACTGGTTTGAGACCTGGCTGCTCCACTTCCCATCCAGCTCTCTCCCATGGCCTGGGAAAGCAGAAGATGATCCAAGTGCTTGGGCCCCAGCACCCACTTGGGAGACCTGGAAGAAGCACCTGGCTGCTGGCTTTGGATCAGCACAGCTCTAGCTGTTGAGGCCAATTGGAGAGTGAACCAGCGAATGGAAGGTCTTTCCGTCTTTCTGCCTCTCCTCTTTCTGTGTAATTTCGAATTTCAAATAAATAAATAAATCTTTAAAAAAAAATACTGTATTATGGGGTAGGCGCTGTGGCATAGTAGGTTAATCCTCCGCCTGTGGCACCGACATCTCACATGGGTGCTGGTTCAAATACCAGCTGCTTCTATTCCGATTCAGCTTGCTGCAAAGGCCTGGAAAAGCAGTAGAAGATGGCCCAATGCTTGGGCCCCTGCATCCAAGTGGGAGACCTAGAGGAAGCTCCTGGCTCTAGACAGGCTCAGCTCCGGTCATTTTGGCCATTTGGAGAGTGAACCAGAGGATGGGAGACCTTTCTCTTTGTCTTTCCTTCTCACTGTCTGTAACCCTACCTCTCAAATAAATAAACACAATCTTTAAAAAATACCATATTATATATAGTTAATACTATATTTATTACATATGTGTTACATCATTTCCCAAGAAAGTAGATCCAGTGTTCTCAACATGCATATATGCATACATGTGCACAATTAGTGAGATGACAGATATGTTAGTTTGATTCTGGTAATCTTTTCATAATGTACATATATATCAAAACACCTTAACTATACATAATTGTAGCTGTCAGTCATTCCTCACAAAGCTGGAGGAAAACATTCTCTGAGGAAGTTCTTAGTACCAAGGAACAGTTTATCTATTTATTTGAAAGATTTACTTATTTGAATGGCAAAGCGACTGAGGGGAGCGGAACAGAGAGTACTCGAGTAAGTGATCTTCCATCTGCTGTTTCACGTCTAATTGGCTACAATGGCCAGGGCTGGTCCAGGCCAAAGCCAAGAGCCCAGAACTCCATTCAAGTCTCCTACATGGGTGGCAGGAACCCAAGTACTTACACCATCTTTCGCTGCTTTCCCAGGCACATCAGCAGAAAGCTGGATAGGAAGTGGAACAGCCGGAACTCAAAACGGCACTCCAATATGGGATATGCCAAGTTTCAGGTGGTAGTTTTACCTGCTGAACCACAACACCAGCCCCGAGTAACATTTTTATAAAGATTTTTATTTATTTGAAAGTCAGAGTGGCAGAGTGGCAGAGTGGCAGAGTGGCAGAGTGGCAGAGTGGCAGAGTGGCAGAGAGGCAGAGAGGCAGAGAGGCAGAGAGGCAGAGAGGCAGAGAGGCAGAGAGGCACAAAGAGAGAGAGATCTTCTATCTGCTGGTTCACTCCCTGAATGGCTGCAATGGCCCAAGCTGAGCCGATCTGAAGCCAGGAGCTTCCTCTGGATCTCCCATGCAGGTGTAGAGGCCCAAGGACTTGGGCCATCTTCTACTGCTTTCCCAGGCCATAAAAGAGAGCTGGATCGGAAGTGAAGCAGCCAGGTCTCAAACCGGCACCCATATGGGATGTAGGCATTGCAGGTTGCAGCTTTACCCATTACACCACAGCGCTAGCCCCCAAGTAACATATTATTAATGTCATTACTTCCCAGCAAAGACTGCATAAATTTCCTAGTATGACACAACTCTGAATACAAATTGATGTTTTTATACTAACAAGAAATTATATTAAAATCATATTCTTGAGAGAGAGCGAGCCAGGAGCCAGAGCTTCCTCCAGGTCTCCCACTCGGGTGCAGGGGCCCAAGTACTTGGATCATCTTCTAATGCTTTCCCAGGCCATCAGCCAGTAGCTGGATTGGAAGAGGAGCAGCCGGGACTCGAACTGGCACTCATGTGGGATGCCAGTGCTGCAGGCTGAGGGTTTAACCCGCTGAGCCACAGCGCCACCCTAAATGCATATTCTCTTACATTACGAATTTTAAGATGATAAATTGTTTATACCACTCACCATATTCTTCAAAAGTTCAGAGGCTTCCTTCATATTTTTCTTTTTTAAATTGTCAAAAACCAAATCGAGGCCTATTCTAATCAGCTCCTCAAGTCTTTGAGCAGAATGACCATTAATCCTGAAGAAAATTTGTGCCTCTGGTATTTTGTTGTTTAAAATGGCATCAGCAATGACTTCCTAGAAAAAAGAATATATTTTTTAAAAATTTATTTACTGAAGGCAGAGTTACAGATAGAGAGGGAGAGACAGAGAGAGAACGTCCTCTACTGGTTCATTCCCCAAGTGTCCATGACAGCCAGGGCTGGGCCAGGCCAAAGCCAGGAGCCTGGAACTCCATTTGGATCTCCCACATGAGTGCACAGGCCCAAGGACTTGGGCCATCTTCTGCTATCCCAGGCACCTTAGCACTGTGCTGGACTAGACACAGGACAGCTGAGACTCAAACCAGTGCCCATATGGGATGCTGGCATCACAGGCAGTCATTTAACCCACTGTTCCCAAGACTGGTCCCAACATTTTTAAGTTCCTTTTTGTTATGATTATCAACATAGATATTACACATTTATTAAGTACGTACTTAGGAACTTTACAAAATTCTAACTATTTTCAAATTATTTGAAAGGCAGAGAAATAGAAGAGACTGACAGGTTTTCTATCTGCTGGTTCCCTTCCCAAATGCCCACAATAGCCATGCCTGGGCCAGGACTAAATCAGGAGCCCAGGACCGAATCTGGTTCTTCTACATAGGACCAAATCACCTGAGCCAGCACCTGCTGCCTCCCAGGGTGCACATCAGAAGAAAGCTGATGACTAAAGTGGAAGTGGGACTTGCACCCAGGCACTCCAATATGGGATACAGGCATTGCAAGCAACACCTTAACTGCTGTGTCAAATGCCCATTCCTACAGGACTTATATTATTCAAAATCTACAACTAGATTTGGGACTAGGCACAGAGGGTACAAGGTTGACTAACAGACCCTGTTTTCCTAGAGTTCAGTCTAGTGGGAGTTACACAAAGCACTGATTATAGTACTGTATACAAGGGCTGTGATACAGGACGTAGGGTACTAGAATGGAGGAGGGACCAGAAGAGAAGCACCTACATAAGAGGGCGACAAGAGACAAAAACTTAAGATTAGAAAGTATTCCAGATGTATACTGAGAAGAGGACAAGTGCTCCCCAAAGAAGCAGCATCATGTGTGCAAAGGAAAGAAATGGCAATAAGCCTTCAAGGAATTCCAAATTACATATGTGGAGAAAAACCTGGCTCGTGGATGAAATTTGCAAGAAAAGCCAAGGTTCCACCATGCAGGGCTGTGTGTGTGTGTGTGTGTGTGTGTGTGTGTGAGGTAAACAGTATCCCGAAATTTCAGTGGAGACACTGAAAGCCCCTAAATGCAAGAGGTGATAACTCACATACATATGTTAGGCAGAAGACTCATGGAGCAGTGTGGAGACTGGACTGAGTGATTCAAGCTCTAGATAGTGAGGTATTAGATAATTATTACAATAATCTAATGAGGAAAAAAACAAGATTGAAATCCCAGAGAGAACAAAAAGAAAGCTTTTTTTTTTTTGGACAGGCAGATTTAGACAGTGAGAGAGAGAGAGAGACAGAGAGAAAGGTCTTCCTTCCGTTGGTTCACCCCCCAAACGGCTGCTACGGCCGGCGTGCTGCACTGATCTGAAGCCAGGAGCCAGGTGTTTCCTCCTGGTCTCCCATGGGGGTGCAGGGCCCAATCACTTGGGCCATCCTCCACTGCATTCCCGGGCCACAGCAGAGAGCTGGACTGCAAGAGGAACAACCGAGACAGAATCCGACGCCCCAACCAGGACTAGAACCCAGGGTGCCGGCGCCATGGGCAGAGGATTAGCCAAGTGAACCGCGACGCCGGCCAGGAAGCATTCTTAAATGGGGCTTCAAAGTGGTCTGAAAACCCAGGAAGCCACGAGCAAAATTGTGAAAAAGTGTGCAAACACACACACACACACACACATTCCCACACATGTCGTTAGTGACACATTTCACCCAAGTGATCAGTAACCTCCTGTAGCAAGTTAGAAATCATTGTTCCTAGGGAAAGAACATAGATCATTGATAGAGCTTTAGGTATTATTAAAGGAGGGAAAACAGGTAGAAACATCTGAGAAGGAGGTAGAAAACAAGCAACCAAAACAGAAGGAAAACCGATTTTTAGTCACAGAATGATTATGAGACAGAGTAAGGACAGTCAAAGCAGGTACTTCCTGTCCCCCACCCAAGAACAGTAGTCCTGAGAACCTGGCAGCATTTCAACATTGCTGCCTTGACTCTCCATTGATTCTGATGCTCTGTGTTAAGCTATTTTGGTGTTTACCTTTCCAATACCATCACTCTCCATGTGTGAAGGGATTCTTCTAGTCCCTTCTAAATCAAACTGAAGCCAGCACATTTTGGTTGCATCAACTTCTACAAAAATTCAACTGGCAAAAATGTTGTAACTACAATTTTGGATAGAAAGTAAACTGAGTGTATCTCCAAGTAATAATGCCATATGGTAAAAATTTCCTAAGATCTGATCAGCAGCAATTCAGTTTATTGGGAGGTCAGACAGAACACGGGAGTTCAAAGTGCCAGGTCCTCACTACTGCAGGAGTATTACTAAAGGAATGGCAGCCACTTCAGTCTCAGGATTAGACGTCTGTTACTGATGCCAGTGGTCAGACCCAGCATTAAGAGGGAGCCTCTTTGCTCTGAATTAAACGAAAAGGGCTTGTAGACACAAATTCAAAGTCATGCCCAGAGATTCCAAAACCTGTAAAACCCAAAACCCTTGTCAAAAACTGAGTCACAAGTGAATAGATTCTAAGTTTTCTATTATTTTCTGAGGTTCTCATAATCTGGCAAATGAAAGAAGTGATAATATTTATATTTACCTCAAAGCTGATCTTCTCCCATACATCACTTTCCTTTATTTTGGGGAGATCTTCATTTACATCATATTCATCTACAGCATCAGTTAGCTTCCAAGGAAACTTTATCATGAAGGTTCGAAGTTCATTGATGTAGCTGGTCAAAATGTTCACTCCTTTCTGTAAGTGTTCATCTAGCTCTGAGGAAGATATCAATGTGTAATTCAAATGCATATTATGTGGGTACAGAGACAGAAACAGAGACCAAGGGAGGGGGAATGTTAATGACATACCATGGGCGAGTTATAATTAGAGAAATCTGGAGACTGTGAAATTCAAACTCAGTGTTTTCAAATTTCTAACAGATTTTTCCTATTTTCAAGCAACTCTGTGTCTTAATATAACCCTTTTTGAATTCTTCACAACGATCTGGCCTGGGTCTTTCTGGTAACCTTCCCAGTACCAAAACCCATTTCACTCATTTACACACTGACTTGATCCAACTTCAGCAAATGACATTCCACCGGCTTCTGCTACTTCCTGCAATAGTGAACCTCCGTCCTGTAACAGGAATGATACCGCTGCCTCCTGCGTTACTGGTATTCTTACCTTCACTATGAACAAAAAGCTCCTTTATTTGTTTGTTAAGGAAAGACAGCGTGAGATTAAGCAATTGTTCTGAAAAATGTTTGCTTTGGGCTTCAGAATCACTTTCTCTAATTGCTGAGCAAAGTAAATCCAATGCTGGTGTCAGGTCTTCCACATCTGAGAAAGCAGCAAAGAAAATAATAGAGATCACCACCATATTCCCAATAAAATTAACCCAATCAAAAGTATGTGCAGTTTTAAAAATTATTTTCACTTCACACACACACACACACACACACACACTCCTTTCATCTGCTGCTTCTTTCCCCAAATGCTCCTAATGACCAGAGTGGGGCCAGATCAAAGCCAGGATCTCAGATTCATTCTCGATCTCCATGTGGGTGGTAGGAACTCAAGTACTTGACCATCACCAGCAGGGTGTGCATACGTGGAAAGCTGGACTGCAAGTGGAGGAGTTAGGACTCAAACCAGGCACTCGGATATGGGATGCCACATGTCCCAAGAGGCACCTTAACTGCTGCACCAAACATCCACCTCTGGTATTTTTAAACATAAAACAAGGAGCATTTTTTATTTTCAGAAAGCTCATAAAACTTTAATGAAGTCTTTTTACTTGCAAAATTCATTGTTTCTAATTATTAGAAGTTACTATTCCTGCAACTATGATTAATTATAATTTTGCTGGCTACCTACATTTTCAGTATAATACTTTGTATTTTATAAATGCTACCATATTTTTCCTTTAACAATCTGAGAGTTAAGTGCTATTTTCCCTTTCCATAGATGAGAAAACTGAGGTTCACAGAAGATAATTTGCCAAAGCTAACTTGAAAAGTAAGTTGCATACCCCAAATTTAAGTCTCTGTAATTCCAAAGCCATTCTCTAACACATGCAACGAAAAATAAGGAGTGTGGACTCCTGAATCCTGTTGATTACTAAAAGACCAAATGAAGCGATTCCTGTTTATCCCAGCATGGGCTCCACCTTTATGATAGCTCTTGTGTGAGAATTATTGGAAACATGAATTTCTCTCAAGAGGTAAAGTTATTCTCATGCTTCTTATTCCAGACCCATCTTTACCTTTTAGAGCAGAGCAGCACAGTTAAAAATGGAGGGGAGGAATTATTGACCACAAACAGAAGCAAAAAAAAAATGAACATGTAATTACCCACTCAATACACAAACCAGATCTTTTCCTATAAAATGAGCCAGATTAAAAAAAAAGTCTGGAGCATTAATATAGCCAGCAATTCAAGAGTAGGGAGACCAAACTCTACAATCAAAACAATTTTTTTTAAAGATTTACTTATTTGAAAGGCACAGTAACAGAGAAAGGGAAAAACTGATCTTCTATCTACTGGTTCACTCTCCAAAGGGCTAGGCCAGGTCAAAGCCAGGAGCCTGGTCCAAGTACCTGGACTGTCTGCTGCTTTCCCAGGCACAGTAGCAGTGAGCTGGGTCAGAAGTGGAGCAGCCAGGACTCCAACTGGCATCCATATGGGATGCTGGTATGCAAGAGAATGACTTAACCCTCTATGCCACTATGTGGGCCTCAAGAAAAATTTTGAAAAGAAAATTTCTAGAGGCCAGTGCTGTGGTACAGTGGGTTAAGCTGTCATCTGCAGCATGGATTGCATATGGAGGCCAGTTTGAGTCTCGGTTGCTCCAATTCTGATCTAGCTCCCTGCTAATGCACGCAGCAAAACAGTGGAAGATGGCTCAAGTGCCTGGGCCCCTACACCCACCTGGGAGACCCAGAAGAAGTTCCTGGCTCCTATGTTTAGCCTGGCCCAGCCCCAGCTGTTGCAGCCTTTCGGAGAGTGAACCAGCGGATGGAAGCTCTCCATCTCTCCCTCTAACTCTTTCAAATAAATAAAATAAATCTTTAAAAAATTTCTAGTTGATATTCTCAGTGAGAACTATCATGAATGAAAAAGAACAAATTTCATTTTCTCCATTTAACTAGAGTACAAGCTGACAAAACATTCTTGGTGGACAATTTATCAAGGGTTAGTTTAATGATGCAGGGACAGACATTGTGGAACAGTGGGTTAAACTGCTGCTTGGGATGCCCATGTCTCACATCAGAGTGCCTGAGATTGAGTCCTGCTTCCACTTCCAATCCAGCTTCCTGCTAATGTACATGGGAGATAGTAGATGATGGCCCAAGTATTTGAGTCTCTGCCATCCATGTGGGAGACCAACATGGAGTTCTAGGCTTCAGCCTGTCCCAGCCTCAGCTATTGAACGCATCTGGGGAGTGAACCAATGGATGGAAGTTCTTTTTCTCTGTCAATCTGCCTTCCAATAAATAAAAAACTTTTTAAAAAATAATGTAAATTGCATATACTTAGACCTGAAAATTTCATATCTAGAATTTATCTCAAGTAAACAATTATACATATGTGTGATCACACACACACACCCCCACACACAGAAAATTTAGAGCACTTTACTAATAGTTAAAAAGTGCAATCAACTCTGGCCTCAGAATCAGCCCTTAAGGCATTCGGATATGGCTGAAGAGCCCATGAGAGTATCTCAGGCATGGAAAGCCAAGACACTGGCAAAAAAAAAAAAAAAAAAAAAAAACACCTAAATGAAAGATCTCTGTGAGTGAGATCCCAGTGGAAAGAACGGGCGGCCATCAAAGAAGGAGGTATCTTTCTCTGAAGGGAGGAGAGAACTTCCACCTTGACTATGACCTTGTCTAAATAAGATCGGAGTTGGCAAACTCAAAAGGCTTCCATAGCCTTGGCAACTCATGACAAGAGCCTAGGGTGATTACTGACGCCATAAACAAGAGTGTCAATTTATTAAGTCAACAACAGGAGTCACTGTGCACTTACTCCCCATGTAGGATCTCTGTCCTTAATGTGTTGTCCAATGTGAATTAATGCTATAACTAGTACTGAAACAGTTTTTTACACTTTGTGTTTCTGTGTGGGTGCAAACTGATGAAATCTTAATATATACTAAATCGATCTTCTGTATATAAAGATAATTGAAAATGAATCTTGATGTGAATAGAATGGGAAGAGAGCGGGAAATTGGAGGGTTGTGGGCGGGAGGGAAGTTATGGGGGGGAAAAGCCACTGTAATCTAAAAGCTGTACTTTGGAAATTTATATTTATTAAATAAAAGTTAAAAAAAAGTGCAATCAATCTAGATATCTAACTAGAACTCAGCTGTGTAAATTATGATACAGACTATAAAGCAAAAATTATATGCAACCAAAATAATAGATATTATTAAGAAAGATGCCCATAATATATTATCAAGTAAACAAATTCTGTATGAGGAAAACATTTTATTATCCTCCTCTTCTAAGGAGAGGGTAACCAACATACCTGGTTGAAACATAAAAGTCAATTTTCCCATTTGACAAAAAGGAAAGCTAAGGTGCTGGCACTGTGGTGTAGCAAGTAAAGCTGCCACCTGTGACACTGGCATCCCACATGGGTACCAGTTCATATCCTGGCTGCTCCACTTCCAACCCAGCTCCCTGCTTGGGGAAAATGGTGGAATTCGGCCCAAGTGTTTGTGCCCTTGCCTCCTGTGTGGAAGACCCAGGTGAAGCTTCTGGCTCCTGGCTTCAGCTTGGCCCAGCCCTGGCCATTGCAGCCATCTGGGGAATCAATCAGCAAAAGGAAGAGCTCGCTCTTCCTGTCTCTCTAACTTTCAAATAAATAGGTAAATCTTTTTTTTTTTTTTTAAAGCAAAGTCAAAATCTTGAAGTGTCGGTAATATTGCAAAAAAAAGCAGAAGAATCAAGGTGAAAAATTCTCGTAACAAATGCCAATCCACAACTCAGAAAGCCCTACTTGTCAATACATATCTAAGACAGTTGCAAGGATTGGCAGTTTTCCAAATGGATTTTACTCTTATATAAAACTCTTTAATCTCAAAGATCATCTCTTCCTTACAGGCTAAAAATATAAAACACAGTAAAGGACATGAACCTGACTTAGAATGAGAACATTACAGATTCGGACAGTTTTGTCAAATTTCCACAAAGCATACAAAAATCATGTGACTGAGATTTGGTAAATACATCATCAGAAAACACCAATAATTTTAAGGTGCTTACTTACTTAATACTTACTTCTTAAATATAAATGAGATGAAAAGTGGTCAAATTCATCAGGTACAGAAGATTCTGAGGATGGATTAAAAAGATTTTCCTTGCTCTTCAAAAAGAAATCGACTGTGTCCAGCTGACGATTTGCTATCCCAGCCTAAATAGGGGGTAAACTTTTAAAAATTTTAATAGGAATAAAAATCAGGATACAAATTAAAAAAAAATCTTTAGTAGAATATGAGCTGAGTTTTAAGGATACACAAAGCTATATTTATTTTGCTTTGAGTACTGGGTTCTTAGTGAAGATTCTTAAAACGAACATGTGATCTGAGACCAGTCTCTAACCTTTTTGACATGTTTCTGCTTCAGCAAAAGCAGATTATACTAGAAAACCCTGCCCACAGCTCTGATTTTATAATTCTAAAACTATTCTTGGGGGTTGCCCTTCCAGTCAAGTTATAGTTTATCTGAAGATATTACAACTGTAACATGTAAAGTGAACTGAAAAAGTGGGCAAAAACAAACTGCTGCTTCTAAGCAGGTATCTTTGAGAACTTTCCTATCCAGAGCGTTTAAAAAAAAAAAAAATCACAGATTAAATACATATGTCCAAATGGGAAATCAGGAGAATCCTCAAGGCATAAAAAACCTAGTAGGGGACAGACAACCTCAAAAAAGCAATGGAGTTCTAAAGCTCCTGAAACCATCTACAGACCTCTGATGGTCCAAAAAAGCAGGCACTGGAAAAAACAGGCAAGGTCGCCTTGTCTTAAATAAGGTGTTTTGAGAACATAGCCATACCCTTTTATTCACATAGCATCCAAGACCACATCAGCACAGCTAACTAATTACAATATAGACAACAGGCCTACACAATCAACAGTATTTACTACCTGATCCTTTACAGGAAAAACTTGCCACCTTCAGCCTAAATCATGTGCATAAGAATCACTTGGAGAGCTTCTCAAAATGTGGACTGCTGACCTTGACCCCCAATTTAATGATTCAGTAGATCCGGGGTAGGGCCTAAGAACCTGTATTTTTTATGTATTTATGTATATATGCATGTATGAATTTATTTCAAAGGCAGAGTGACATGGAGAGAGATCTTCCATTCACTGGTTCATGCCTCAAATGCCCACAAAGGATGGGGCTGAGCCAGGCAAAGCCAGGAGCTCCATCTAGGTCTCCAATATAGGTGGAAGGGGTCCAAGTACTATCTCCTAGGCACATCAGCAGGAAGTTGGATCAGAGGCAGAGGTGGGATTCAATCCCAGGCACTCTGATATGGGATGTGAGTTTTCCAAGTGGCAGGTTATACTGCTGTGTCACAATGCCCAACCTAGAACCTGTATTTCTTACAAATTCTCAGGTAATGGTGATGCTGCTGGCTGGGCACCAGAATTTGAGAAATAATCACCAAAGTTCTAGATATTAACTTACTAGGGAGGTTGAGCTAAGATATTGGTGGAAGCCATAAAAGGAAGAAAAGACTGGATCAATCTGGGGTTCATGAAAGGTGATACCTCCAAAACAAGAATGAGCTAGAAAAATTAGGGGCTCCAAAGGGAGACCAAAAACAAATTTATACTTTTGCTCTAGGTCACAGGAAGAGAAACTCAAGTAGATGTGATTAAATAAGCAAAGATTCTGGTTTTTAGGACATAAATGCTAAAGTACTTTGAGTGAAGAGTTAAGAACTTTGCACCTTTCAAATGGTTCAGAAAAAAAAAAAGTACATAGTTAAAACAAACGTGGTAAAATGTTAGTTGATGAATCTAGGAGAGGGGGTGAATGGATGCAAATTTCACTACTCCCTGCAGTTGTCCTACAGATGTAAAAATTTTCCAGATAACACATTTAAAAACACTCACCAAGTAGCAATTCTAGAAATAAAAAAATACAACTGAAATTAGAAACTCAGTATATGTGTTTATCAGGTCAGACACAGCTGAATAGACTTAATGCACTGAGACACATGAAGAAAGTATTACACAACACTGCAACTCATAGAGGTTAAGAGAAATTGAGGTAAGAGTCAAATCTTCCTATTCCTGATCGAAAGTGTGGCAGCTGGAAAACTGCCCAGTCCAATTTGCAGTTTCAAGCACACAGAACACTCATGATAGTGGATAACCTATTAAATTTCAGCTAAGTCTCAACCAGTTTTCAAGAATTAATACTAAATAGACTAGCACTTTTCAATCAAGGGCCATTAGAGAGACACAAATAGCAAAATTGTAGAACACCAAAAACAAAGAGGCATTGGGGTGGGGTGTGGCGGGGCCAGCGAGGCCAGGCAGGGGGACGAGAGACTTTACTTCTCCATGAAAACGGGATCTAGAAGGCAGCAGAAAGTGAACACCGCCTATCTGCAAGTCCTAACCAAACAACAGTATTTCTGAAAACCTACTACAAAATAGAACTCATTAGTTAGATTACAAATTGAATTCAGCAGCTGTCAGAGCCACATTAAATGAGATTCTAAATGATACTCTTCTGGCAAAGGGAAGGCCTAAAATGTGAGAAGAAATGAAGAACAGCGAAAATGTATAGTAACTGTTTAGAATATATGAACCTAAATATATAAAAATAATGTTCAATATGAGGCTGTGCAAGCTAAAAGCATAGGATCGAGGAAGGGTCACACATTCAAAGATACCCATAATATTCTGTCTTAACTGAATGGTGTGTTATTACTTAAAATATATATTACTCATTATTATGTGGGGGGAGGAGAAGAAGCTAAAACAACATTGCATCCAATACACAATAATTAAACTCACTCCCATACCTGTACCCACACATTACGTAAGGGGAGAGGCTCTGGAGTACCAGTGTGAGTTCAAATCCTACCACCTTCTACCACCTACTGCCCTTGTACAAGTATTACCTGAACTGCATTTCCTAACCTCTCCATGCTTCAGTCCCTTCATCTAAGAAACAGAGATAACAGTATTTACCAATAGGGTCTGTAATAAGATTAATGAGATAATACTTGATTATTATTAATATATAGAAAAACCACCATAAGGAAATAACTCACAAATAAACATGATTATATATGAATGGTAGATTTATAGGTTAAATTTTATCTACAATATTTATACAAAAATGTTTTTCAACAAATGATTCATATGTAGAATAAAGAAGTCAGGCTCCCTTCCTAATGCCATGTAACAAATTAATTCAAAATGCATTGTTAAGCCTGAATGTAAGCACTAAAACTACAAAACTTTTTTTTTTTTTTTGACAGGCAGAGTGGACAGTGAGAGAGAGAGACAGAGAGAAAGGTCTTCCTTTGCCGTTGGTTCACCCTCCAATGGCCGCCATGGCTGGCGCACTGCGGCCGGCACACCGCGCTGATCCGAAGGCAGGAGCCAGGTGCTTCTCCTGGTCTCCCATGGGGTGCAGGGCCCAAGCACTTGGGCCATCCTCCACTGCACTCCCAGGCCACAGCAGAGAGCTGGCCTGGAAGAGGGGCAACCGGGACAGAATCAGGCGCCCCGACCGGGACTAGAACCGGTGTGCCTGCGCCGCTAGGTGGAAGATTAGCCTATTGAGCTGCGGTGCTGGCCTAAAACTCTTAAAAGAATAAATTTCCCAAGGCCTGCACTGTGGCATAGTGGGTAAAACCATAGCCTGCAGTGCTGGGATCCCATATAGGTGCCCATTTGTTCGAGTCCCAGCTGCTCCACTTCCAATCTAGCTCCTTGCTAATGAGCCTGGGAAAGCAGCGGAAGATATCTAAGTCCTTAGCCCCCTGCACCCACATGGGAGACATGGAAGAAGTTCCTGGCTCCTGGCTTCGGATTGGCCCAGCTCTGGCCACTGCAGCCATTTGTGGAGTGAACCAGTGCATGGAAGACGGAAGATCTCTCTCTTTGTCCTCTGCCTCTAACTCTGCCTTTCAAATAAATAAATCTTTTTAAAAAATTCCTCAGTAATGGTTTCGTATATATTACACAAAAGGCAAAAGTGACTCTCCCTCCCCCCCCAAAAAACCCTAAATTGATTTCATCTAAATTAAAAACTTTCATATTGTGCCTGGTGCTGTGGCACAGCAGGTTAAGCTGCCATCTCTAGCACCGGTATCCCATATGGGCGCTGGTTCAAGTACTGGCTACTCCCCTTCTGATCCAGCTCCCTGCTAATGTGCCTGGGAAAGCGGCACAGGAAGATCCAAGTGCTTGGGCCCCTGCACCCACGTGGGAGTACAAGATGAAGCCCAGCCCTGGATGTGTAGCCATTTGGGGAGTGAACCAACAGATGGAATCCCTCTCCCTCCCCTGCTATAAATCTTTCAAATAAATCAATCTTTAAAAAAAAATAAAAAAACTTTTGTATCTCAAAGGATGGACACCATCAAAAGGGTCCAAAGATAACCCAACTGGAATAAGGCCAAACTGGGGCCAGTGTTGTGGTGCAGGTTATGTCACCACCTGTGACGCCATCATCCCATGAGCATCACTTCCAATCCAGCTCTCCTCCTCTGTCACTCTTTCAAATAAAAAGAAAAAAAATTTTTTCAAAGGGCAAACTAAGTGAATAGACATTTCTCTAAAAACAAAGATACATAAAAATACAACAAGCACATGAAAACATGCTTAATATCATTAGTTATTAGAAAAATGCAAACTAAAACCACACTGAGATACCATAATTTTAATTTCCTACCTACTAGGATGGCTACAGTCAGCAGTGTTGGTGAAGATGTGGAGCTATTCAAGCCCTCAAACGTTGCTGGTAGGAATTTAAAACGGTGCAGCTGCTGTGGAAGAGTTTGGTTGTTTATCAAAAAAGTCAATGACCCCATAATTTCAGAGTTAAGTGTATACTCAGGAGAAATGAAGGGGCCAGAATGTTGGCATAGTTAAGCTACTGCCTGTGATGCTGGTAGCCCACATGGGAGTCAGTTTGTGTCCCAGCTGCTCCACTTCTGACCCAGCTCCCTGCTAATGGCCTGGGAAAGCAGCAGAAGACGGCTCAAGTCCTTGGGTTCTGTCCCTTCATGTGGGAGATATGGCAGAAGCTCCTGGCTTTGGCCTGGCCCAGCCTCAGCCACTGTGGCCATCTGGGGAGTGAACCCACAGATGGAAGATGTTTCTCTCTCTAACTCTGCCTTTCAAATAAATCAATCTTAAAAATAAAAGCAACAAAAACCCAGAGAAATAAAAACATATGTCAACATTAAAAATCTGTTCACAAATGTTCATACCAGTATTGTTCATAATAGCCAAGAAGTGTTAACAACCCAAATGTCCATCAATTGATGAGCAAAATGAAGTACATCCATCCAATAGAATATTCATACACAGAAGGGATGACACATGGTACAACATGGATGAACCTTGCAAACACACTTAGAAGAAATCAGTCACAAAAGACAACATGTTCTAATTCCACTTACAGTCATGTGCCTCAAATCAGTGTTTCAGTCAACAATGGACCATATAAATGATGGTGGGCTCATGAGATTACATTGCCTAGTGACATCAATGCCATATTAGTATATTCTATGTTTGCCTAATGATCAAATAGCCTAAGAATGCGTTTATCAGAATGTATCCCCATTGTTAAGCAGCAATTGACTACACATGAAATGTCAAGAACAGGAAAATGCAGAGTCAGAAAACAGATCAGTGTCTGAGATTTGAGGGAAGAAAGAATTAGGTGGTGAGCGTTAAAGGGCATGGTGCTTATTTTAAGGTGATGAAAATGTTCTGGAATTAGACAGTGGTGATGGTTGCACAACTCTGAGTAAGCTAAAAACACCAAATTGTAAAAGACAATTTGATGGTATGTGGATCGTATCTCAATAAAGCTGCCATAAAAAAAACAAAAAAAAAACACACACACACAAAACCTGTAGCACATAGCATTATCTTTCAGAGACTATGTGTTATGGCAGAAAGAGCCCCAACTATGATTCTAGTTCCTGTCTTTTTTTTCCCCCGACAGGCAGAGTGGACAGTGACAGAGAGAGACAGAGAGAAAGGTCTTTCTTTTACCATTGGTTCACCCTCCAATGGCCGCTGCAGCTGGCGGACCGCACTGATCTGAAGCCAGGAGCCAGGTGCTTCTCCTGGTCTCCCATGGGGTGCAGGGCCCAAGCACTTGGGCCATCCTCCACTGCACTCCTGGGCCACAGCAGAGAGCTGGCCTGGAAGAGGACCAACTGGGACAGAATCCGGTGCCCTGACCGGGACTAGAACCCGGTGTGCCAGCGCCACAGGTGGAGGATTAGCCCAGTGAGCCATGGCGCTGGCCCCTTTCTTAGTACAGCTTTGGGCTGCTTACTCAGTCACTGTGGGCCCAAGTTTCATCTGTAAAATGAATACAAAAATTACCACTCCATCTCACGTGGTTTAGTTTGTGAAAGTACACCCTTCCTAAAGTGATAATGCTTCTAAATGAACGCTAGTAAATTGTAAAATGTTATGCAAGCTCAGAGAGTCTTTCCTGAAGCTGGATTAGAAAAGTAGGCAATCAAAGGTCAAAAAAAAAAAAAAAAATCACCCCTATTCAAGCTTCTCACAGCTTGCTTCCACTCCAATTAGTCCCATAAGCTTATTGTTGCCTCCATTTCCTACAACTTTTTCTTTCTTATTATATTAAGAGATTAGATTTACTATCATCTCTTAATTTCTTAAGCCAAATAAGGGTAGACTGCTAAGCCAAGTTAGGGTAATGAAACAGCCAGAATTAAGGAAACGGATGGGGAAACGGACGAGGAGAGGCTACACAACGGCTCTTCAAGAAGCCTGTGGAAAATGCAACTAGAAGACAATGCACAGTCTTCATGACATTTTTCTAAGACGCCCTGTAGCTCCTTTTAGCTTCTAGGTTAAATGAATTCTATCAGATCCTCAGTCAGTAAGAGTATATGACAGAGAATAATCAAGTTAGGTTCTACAGACATGCAGTTCTGTTACCTCTAGTGCATGTATAGGAATTGAGCATCTTCCCCAACCATTGAGATGACAAATAAAGTCCACAGTGCTGGCACTTCCATGGATCATAAGTCTGTTTAAAAACTCTTCTTGAGTCAAACCAAATAAAATCAGAGAGAGTCCATTTTCTACAGGAAAAATAAAAGTCAGCTTCAGCAAATTATTAGGATTCAGGTTTTAGGATTATGACTTAGGAATATATATATAATTATATATAAATAGAATTATATATAGTATATATAACCCCTATTCAAGCTTCTCACAGCTTATATATATATAATATACATATTATATATTTGTGCTATAATTACAGATATTTATCAGATACCACGTATTGTTGTGACTTTAATTAATCCATCACAGTTTTTCAATGTGTTTCAAGAGTCTTATTTTAACATATTCACCACAAAAAGCCAATTTTCATTAAGAACAATGCATCCTATGAAACAGTACTAAATCTCATATTTCTGCTTTATAGTACCCTGCACAATCAACACCTAGAACACTGAGTTATTTAAAGTGATGTCAGGTTTACTAAAATAAAAATAACATAGTTCTGACCCACAGAAAAACAAGATTATTAAAATTTTAGCACTGACAGAGCAAAATGTGGTTAATTCAATCACAACATTCAGTATTGTTCTAGGAAGTTATGGTATCAATGTTCAAACAATGCACATCTGACAGATCAAAAAATGCCGCAAGTCCACAGGGACAGGCAGAGGGGAGAAAGAAATGTAAGAAAACATAACCAGAAATAAAATGATCCATCTGAAAGAACAATTGAGATTCAGCTCCAACCCGTAAGTTACTAAGCAGGAATGCAACTCCTCTGTTGTCAGATTTTGGAATTTTTCCAGTAACAGAAATTCAGATTTTGTGCAAGTTAAAAAGTAAGTAAAAATCTTTTTAAAAGCCTGTCTAGTGTAAGCCAAGCAAAGTCAATCTGCAGTTTATATATGGCCCAAGAGCAGCCAGGCTGCAACCTCTACTTGTGTGGCCTGAAATCATATAAAGACTCCCTGGGAGCCAAACTAACTCTTAGTACACTTAAACTTTGATTTAGTGTCTTGGCTTTTAGCTGAGCAGAAATGACCTTAATTAAAAATCAAACTTAAGGCAGCAACACCAAGGGAATACTAAATTTCTTCTACAAACGAACACCACTTCCAGGTGAGTAGACACATAAAGACACCAGGGCAACGCGAGTACAACACATTGAGAAAGCACACCTCTCACAAGGGACTTCAATCTGGTAACAAAGCATCCTCACCTGCCAAGACAAAGCACAGTTGCTGGTCTCCACTACTGTCTACAGGAACACACTTTTTGCCAAGGGAAAAACACTGCATGCCCTGAGTCTCCAAATCCCAGAGGCCAATGGTACAGCCTGTCCTTTTCACTGTCCAAGTAAACAGTGCAGTGAATCTTGTCACTGACATGCATTTAAGCTCTAAGGGGTCCTCTTCTTCAGTGATGTGCATGATTTTCCATGGTCTTCCTGGATCACTGGCCTTGGCACAGTCTTCCTGTGACCAATTATACTGGCCACACATTATGTCCTGTGGCATGAAAGTCCAGCTTGGCACACTGGTACTGCAGTTACTAGACTCAGGAGACTCCAAAGGCAAAATACCCTGAAACCATGGAGCACAACAGGAAGCTTCCAGTTTGGAGCTCTTTATTGTTTCATTCAGTGATGACAGCCGACCTTTCCAAGACCTGAAAGATAAGGGTACCTCTCACAACTGTTACAGTGAAAGGCACTAAGTAAAATACTAACCCAGGACAAAAAAAAAAAAAAGTGTCTTAACATAAACATATATAATATGTATTATATATATTTAAAAACCTTTAATAAGAAGGTTCAGTATCAGCTTGATAAAAATGGCAATTAACACCAAAAAAGGGAAGTTTCTGTACCTATCAACCTGGAAAGAAAAGCTGGTCAGTTTCATGTTGTATTCAGAGTTAACAGGATCATCTTCATCTATCCCCTTAGGTCCTTGAATAGGACTGTCTTCCAGCATTCTTTCACACAGTAGGTGTCCTGGGTGTAGCCTATAATCAGAAGTAATGATAGCCATAAGTAAAAAAGGATGATCAAACCCAAATCTGTGTCATTATTGCTCCAGTTAAAAACAAAGATCACAAAAAAGTTACAGTTTAGACGACAAATTCCACTGAATGAAATGCCTTCCTAATTTCCCTGACCTGAACACAGTGATAGAGTGAACCTCGAGAATTTGACTCCATAAGGGCAGTAAGCTTTATAAAACAGTAAAAGCTTATTTTTATTATACTGCAGATGTTGTATTAAAACACTTTACACAAAGCCTTATTTAAGCTTCTAAACAACTCTGTGAAATAATAAAGCCCTATTTTAAAGATACAGAAACTAAGGCTCAGAAAAACTTTTGAATCAGATCAATGTGACCAGAAATTCCACATTTTCCATCACTATGCTACCACCATAAGTTAAGACTTAGGCTAGGGCCAGCGCTGTAACACAGCGGCTAAAGCCGCTGCCTGCAGTGCCAGTATCCCATATGGGCGCTGGTTCAGGTCCTGGCTGCTCCACTTCTGATCCAGCTCTCTGCTATGGCCTGGGAAAGCAGCAGCAGATGGCCCAAGTCCTTGGGCTCCTGCACCACATGGAAGACCTGGAAGAAACTCCTGGCTTTGTATCGGCGCAGCTCCAGCCATTGCAGCCATCAGGGAGTGAACCAGCGGATAAAAGACCTCTCTCGGGCCGGCGTCATGGCTCATTTGGTTAAACCTGTGGCGCCGGAATCCCATATGGGCACGGGTTCTAGTCCCGGTTTCTCCTCTTCCAGCCAGCTCTCTGCTGTGGCCTGGGAAGGCAGTGGAGGATGGCCCAAGTGCCTGGGCCCCTGCACCCACATGGGAGACCAGGAAGAAGCACCTGGCTCCTGGCTTCGGATCAGCACAGCGCCAGCCGTAGCGGCCATTTGGGGAGTGAACCAACGAAAGGAAGACCTTTTTCTCTGTCTATAACAAATAAATAAATAAATAACAAATAAATTTAAAAAAAAGACCTCTCTCTCTTTGCCTCTGCCTCTCTGTAACCACCTTTCAAATAAATAAATCTTAAAAATAAAAAGGGAAATGATGGATCATAGAATCTATGACGGAGGGACTGGCACTATGATACAGTGTGTAAAGCCACTGCCTGCAGCGCTGACATCCCATACGGGCGCCAGTTCACGTCCTGGCTGCTCCACTTCTCATCCAGCTCCCTGCTGATGTGCCTGGGAAAGCAGTGGAAGAGGGCCCAAGTCTTTGGGCCTGGGCAACCACATGGAAGCCTCAGAAGAAACTCCTGGCTTTGGATTGGCCCAGCTCTGGCCACTGAGGCCATTTGAGGAGTGAACCAGCAGTTAGAAAATCTCTGTCTCCCCCTCTCTCTGCGACTCTGCCTTTCAAATAAATGAATCTTAAAAAAAAAAAAAAATGACATTAAAGGAAGTGAAGACTGGAGAGGAATGGAGAGTGGAAGGTCAATGACTGGAAATCCCAGTGAGGTCAGAGGACAGGTGAAGTGTGAGACTGCAGTAAGCAAGCTGGACACTGTGGGATGTTGTTGTTACAGTGAGCTTCGTGGTGTAGGGATTGGGGGGGGAGGGGTGCAATTTCAAACACTGACAAAGCCTATCAGAGTAGACAGCCAAGGTAAATTAGAAGAAAAAGTTACTTACAATGAATTCAGAGAACAAACCATAAGTTTGGATACTCAAGGAACTTACAAACTCTAAGGGAAGTATGAAAAACATAGTGAAATATGTCTACAATTAAATGTGAAACTGTTTCAAGGCAGAAGTGCCCACAATTTCAAAAGTCATTAGCTTGAAAAAGTAAGATAATTGTGGCTATGTTGTCTCTTATGTGTTTTTATTACAAATAATGTCTTCATTTTTGAGTCACTTCAATAAAGACATGAAGCTTAAAAAAAAAAGTGCCCACAATTTCAAAGAGGAGAAAAAAATGAAAGATTATATAATTACAGATTTTTAATAAGGAAAGGATTTTAGCAAGGAAAAGGTTTCACAAGAGGTGGATTTCTGCTGGGTCTCAGGATAAGCAGGACTTGATAAATGCGGGACTAATATTCTTTATCAGGGGAAAGAAAAGCAAGGATCAGAACAAAAACTCTACTTTTGGACTTCAAAGCACAGCTAGAAAATAAGCAGTCAACTCCAGATAAATTATACTAAGGAACATTCATACAATTAATACACACAGATTAATCAAGTTATTAGGCCAGGTCATATCCCTTTGGTTGATGCTATAATAGCTGAGTGCAATGATGTTTGTTCAAAGGAATGTGTCTGGTTCTGTCTTTGGAATTCTCCTACAATGCTGTCACAACATCCAGAGGAGCAGACCCCTAGCCTCAAGGTCAGAGTACTGAGTCAGCTTTTATCCTCCTTTACTGGTCAACTTATTTTCTTACTGGATGATCAGAAGCTAACTCTCTGCATAGAGCATGTTTAGTCAGTAAAATGGTCTACTGATAAACAAGAATACAATCTGAGACTGCATTATTCATCCTTGTTCAAAGTTTTTTTAATTAAAAGGCTATTTAAAACAAACACATCACAGTTGTGAAGAACTCTGGTAGGTATGTGAGGATGAACTTACCCTTTCTTGTGATCCAAACAATAAAACTCATCAAAAAATTTCCCAACTATTAAAAAATGTGCTTATCTCCTTTATAATGAAGTAGAACTAAAAATCCAAAGGCTTTCGAATGGCTCTAAATATTGAAAGTCACAAGTGTGGACTGGTCTACTTTTAGGTAAGTTATGGTGATTAGGCTCTCATGCGTATGAAGACTGAATGCACACACATGTCACTCTCAAATATAAAATCACAAGCAACCAGAATACCTGAATCAAAAAGACAAATAAGGAGCAGGCGCTGTGGCGCAGCGGGTTAATGCCCTGGCCTGAAGCACTGGCATCCCTTCTCTCTCTCTCTCTCTCTCTCTCTCTGCTTCTCCTTCTCTCTTTGTAACTCTTTCAAATAAATAAATAAATCTTAAAAAAAAAAAGATACTCAGTTATTACTAACCTAGGTGGATATCCACAAATTCAGGCCCTCCAAGGGAAATACCTTGGGAAATCCACGGGACAAAGCCAGCTCAACACATCTTGCCATAGTCACTTTGTAGCCAGGACCCCAAACCACAAAAGCAGCATTTCTACCATAGGGTAAATCTCATTTCTCTTCTACTCTGACACAGGGCCCGCGGTGAGTGGATGACACATCATAATCAAGGACTTTTTAAGCTGTGCAATCTTGACTGCTTTTTATTTCTAGGATATAACCCATATACACTTCAAAATAAAAACTTTGACATACATGCAGAAATACAAAAGTGGCCACTAGTAGTCAGAACCTGATCTAACAAAACAAAACAAAACAAACAAACAAACAAAAAAAACTTGTTTGGAAAAAAAACATCCTAACATTTTTTTTTAACCTTTTATGACCCTGTTTACCTCAAATCAGAAATCCTGGTCATCTACATACCTGAAATACAAATTTAAGTTCAGAGCAATTGCAGAATTGGAAGAGCTGACAATCACTACAACATCTAGGTCTTGAGACACTTTCAGTGAAGTAAAGGAACAAATCGTGGCTGGCTCTTGGTGCTGCTCATTACCCGTATCTTCTTGGTGAAGCGTTAAATCCACCTGAGCTACCTGTGTACCATCAGCTGTGTCAAAAATGTCTGAGTCAGAGTTAAAGAAAATGTCAGTTTGGAAGCATGCCTAATCCAGATGGGATACAGCTGTAAACATCACTGCTCTAATCTCACAGGTGTACTAACAGAAAGACGACAGGTCACTAAGGCAGCCCTCATCACAGCAACCAGATGACTAACAGGTCAGTGGCACAATCAACAATCTGATACAGAACGTTCACACTGTACCAGGCCCTAGGACACTGCTAATATTTTCCATTAGTGTTCTACCACAGTGCTATGCAAGAGATTGAGTGAACCCAATTTTAATATACTTTACTTAATATGTTCCAATTATTTCAACAGGTAATCAATAGTACAAATTGAAGCATACTATATTCTTTGACTCATAATTGCTCAAAATCTGGCAATTTACACTTACAGAATACCTCAATTCAGAATACTAAGGTTTCACTGGAACATTTGATCTGAATTTAGACTTTGTAAAATTTAAAGCTGAAAATCTGAAATAAATAATGTTCCAGGGGCTGCCATTGTGGCACAGTGGGTTAAACTGCTGCTCTGGACACAGACAACAGCATCCCACATGAGCACTGGTTTGAGTCCTAGCTGCTCACTTCCGATCCAGCTCCCTGCTAATGTGCTTGGGAAAGCAGCAGAAGATGGCTCAAGTACTTGGGTCCCTGCCACCCATGTGGGAGACCTGAATGTAGTTCCTGGCTCCTGGCTTCACTTTGCGTCAGCCTGGGGCCAGTGCAGCTATTCATGGAGTGAACAAGTAAATGGAAGTAAATGTTTTTCTATCTCTCCCTCTGTCATCCAAATAAAAAAATCTTTGAAAAAAATCATGTTGTTCAAAACATAAAGGTTCTTTAATAACTGAGTATCAGCTTTGAAATTTGAAGTAATTAAAGAATTCACTTGCCAAGTCTTGCTAGCCAGTTTCCAGTACTCAACAGCCAGATATGCTTAGTGCATGTTGTATAGGGCAGCACATCTTCATAATCTGGCAACAAAAAATTAATCCAGTATTTTATGACTTTTTTTTTTTTTACAAAAATGAAGTATCTAATATAGGAAAACCATTCTTTTACCTCAGAAATCAGAGTACCAACATCATAGAAGGGATCATTTTCAAATCTTCAAAGTAATTTTGTTGAAGGCCTACATGCTGGAGACAAAGAATTCAATATTTTCCAAAAGCAAATTAACAATGGTTAAGCATTCTATATACTAATACGATGGAATCATTAGAGATAAGAAGTGGATTACATTCCTACATGAAATAGACACCTAAATCCTTCTTGGAACAAGCACACAGATGTCCAAGAAGCATATTTTTTAATAAACAGGTAACCCAGAACACACAGTTTTAAAAGAACACAAGTATAGATGACTGAAGAATATGATTACACTGGAAAATATCCAAATAGAATTGAAAGTGATATAGCTGAATATTTACATTCATGAGGATTTTTCTCTGCAAGTTTTACTGAGAAACTAAGTATTCTTGTATACTGCAGCCCCTAAAATGAAAAGCCTAAACAGGCTCATCTGTCTACTTAGTCTGCTGCCCTTCCTATCTACTGACATCTTTACTGCCAAGGATACAGATCCAGCCTCCACTACTCAAAACAAATAGAACTCCTCTGCAGCTCTGCACGTCAACAATCGCATCCACTGTCTGTGCAGGCAAGGGTAGTGTGAAGCAGCCGAGCACGCTAACCTCGTCACCTCTTTCAGGAAACACAATGTGTAGGATGAGATACTTGTTGATGAACAATAACGATGTGTTACTGCGAAATGATAGAATTTGCAAAGACAATAAGGAAATACCTACAAAACAAAACAGAGTGTTATTTCAAATGCTTTGATCACAGTTGCACAACAGGTAAATATGATTTTATAAATACAAACAGGTAAACCAAAACAGAAGCCATATTTAGTCCCAACTTAGGCAGTTACTGCTCATTCTCACCTAGGCAGTTTGTCAAGGGGAGTAGGTTAAGAGAATGAATAAAGATGGTCCACTATGTCTGCAGCACAGAATAAAGACGATTCAAAATACCAACTTACCCACGGGATTGCACAAGAACACTTTTTTTTTTTTTTTTAAAGAAAAAGAACCTTATAAACAAAGGTAGAGAACATGTTATTGCCTTAAAAATAGGACTGAAGACTTTGAGTTCTCCTTGCAGCCATCAAAACCAGACTAGTAAACAGCTCTGTAGTCAGACTGGATCCACTATCCAATAGCAATGTGTGCCACAAAACAAGTCACATACATGATTTTAAATTTTCTAGTAGCCACTATGAAAGGAAACAGGGAAATCAATTCTAGCATTTAGCTTATGGTATCTTAATTGACAGTAGCCACATTTCAAGTGTTAAAATGTGGCAGCTGGTTACGGTAATGGACAATGTGGATCTCCTGTTCTGATGTCACTTCTGAGAATGTTTCATGAAGTATATAGTTACATGGTAATGACCCAAGTCTAAACATGCTTAAGGACCACCCGTAGATACTTACTGATACCTTGATCTTCAATGAGCTTTTGCAGTTTATCCCCACTATAGCTATAAACAACAGCTGTATCACATCTTCCATCTTTCAAATTAAATTCATAGACAAACAGTTCATGATTTTTACTAAGAGCAAGCAGTTTGGGCTTGTCTGTTGGTGTGCTGCTGTTATGACAATCCTCCCAAACAGACCTAAGGAAAAAAATTCGAATTATACGAGTACTCCGCATCCACAACATTTACCCACAACGGTGAGTGTGCAAGGGCACAACTAACAGAGTAGTTCACCTGGTAGCCTTAATCCTAACTCCAACTTCAGGGAATGTAAATTGTTCTAGGACTTCCTTCCTCATTTCTACTTCTGCTTCTTCACCCCAAACAGAATCATGTAGGAGTGGGTGGTAAAAGGGGGGTGGGAGAGCACAGATCAAGAAATGACGGGCCGGCGCCGTGGCTCAATAGGCTAATCCTCCACCTTGCGGTGCCGGCACACTGGGTTCTAGTCCCAGTTGGGGCGCCGGATTCTGTCCCGGTTGCCCCTCTTCCAGGCCAGCTCTCTGCTATGGCCAGGGAGTGCAGTGGAGGATGGCCCAGGTGCTTGGGCCCTGCACCCCATGGGAGACCAGGAGGAAGCACCTGGATCCTGGCTCCTGCCATCGGATCAGCGCGGTGTGCCGGCTGCAGCGGCGGCCATTGGAGGGTGAACCAACGGCAAAGGAAGACCTTTCTCTCTCTCTCTCTCTCACTGTCCACTCTGCCTGTCAAAAATAAAAAAAATAAAAAAAAAGAAAAGAAATGACGGCTTCTTTTATTCACTCATTTACCCAGAATCACTTTCCTTTATTTTTTCATCTTAAATCCTGACTGATGACTTTAAAAAAACTGTCATAATCAAGGCTAAGTATCAACGAATATATTACGTATTATCTATAGGAGGTAGTGCTCACAATTAAAATTGGCTTCTGTTGACTTAAATGTTTTCAAAAATCTGCAAGAAGTGATTAATTCTATCTACGGACTTTGAAGGCCCCAAAATCGTTTACTGTAAAGTAACTGTCCAGTAGAACTTTGTGATGATGGAGGTGTTTTCTATCAGTGCTGCCCAAGGCAGACGCCAAAAGCCACAGGTGGCTGAGCATTTGCAATGTGCGTAATGAGGAACTGAATTTTTCTTTTTAAATTTTAACAGCAACACGTAGCTAATCACTGCCATATTGCACTGCTCAGTATAGAATTCTTGAAGCAGTACAATGTCAAAATATAAATACTGGCTAGAAGGATGGAAGAAAACTAATGATGCTACACTTCAAGTATGAATTTTACATTTTAAAAATAAAAGGGCTCATATCTGAAAACAATGGAAGAGATGATAGGATGCTGATAAAGTTTCAGCTTTTAAAAATCTTCCTTCTTCTACAGAACTCTTATATCACCCAAAATGGACTATTATGTCCTGGTTTAAGGAAAATAACACCTCACACTTCTGTCTTTACATACCTTTGATTTTTCATTAACCAATTCCTGGCTATGTGCTATATTGAAAACCTGGAAAACCACCCAAACGCCAACTACAGACAAGGCGAAATTAACATACTTAAAATATTGTGCCACTAAAGTCATTAGCATGTGCAATACACTACCACAGGGACAGAATTTTCAATCAAGATCTATAATGCATGATAACTTCAATGTAGAAATGATCTATATACTTTGAACAAAAGTAGGAAGTTCTAAGTACTACAAATTTGTCCTTTATCATAAAGTATTTTAAAGTCAAATGAAAAAGTCCTCATCACCATCCTAAGTTGGGTCATCTTCTTTTGGGTTCTCAAAGACCCAGAGTTCTTTTCTCCACCCCATTCCTTTGTTTACAGAACGGCATTCATCAGTACTAACTACTGTTGATTAAACTAACTTCTCCTAGAGAGATGCCTTACCCTAGCAACTAGAAATCAACAATAGGGATGACACATGCAGAAAAAGTTAAAGCATTCACACGTTTAACAACTTAATCTCAAACTCAGACTTCAGTGCGGTGCTACCTGGAGAACCTAAAGTGAGTAAAGCACTTCTTGGCGACTCCCAAGTTCTAAAGGGTAGATCGTTTCTAAAATAGTTCAAAAAAAAAAAAAAAAAAAAAAAGCCCAAACACTTAGAGGGCACTCCCCAAATATGATTTCAACTGTTAACTCTTGGACCGGGAGCTACAGAGCCAGAATACGCGTTATTATGCTTCTGCTTTCTCAAATCACGTGAGCCTCACACTTAAGAACTGTCTTTTTCAGACTTTTTGGCGCAGTTCATAGCTCATAGGTACATAAGTATCTGTCGAATGATTAACTCGATGTGCAAATTGGATTGTCCTTGAAAGAAAAAAAAAAACACAAATACCTATGTGTGAAAGAAAAGCTATCAATGATTGAGACGATTCCCAGCTGGCACTGATAACGACCTAATTGAACGGAAATAAGCATGGGACTCAGTACTGTGACACCTGCGTGGAATGAATGACACCACCCGCTACCCCCACCCCGCGCGCCTAGGCTAGGCTCCGTCCCGGGGTCGCGGCAGGTAGCAGATGGCACCAGGCAGCAGCGTCGGGCAATGCACCAAGGGAAGCCGGTGAAAAGGCTCGACAGTGAAGAGGGGTCGACTGGGAGGCGTTTCCTATGGCAGTCATTCCTCTCCCCGCAGTCCCCAGCCAGGAGGAGGGTAGGAGGTGACACCTGCAGGAGCGACCATTCGGGCGAAAGCTCCGGACTCCCACCCGCAACGCCAGCTCTCCTGCAGCACTTACTGGTGGAAAGGACCCTCCAGGCAGCAGCCACCCCCGCCCCGGCCGCCCGGGGCCAAGGAAAGTATTTGAAGGCTGCCCGCATCCGTCAGGCTCGCCAGAGCCTCCTGCCGTCCGTGCAGCTGCGCCCGGGATCCCAGCCGCCGGGTCGCCTCGGCCGGGACCGGCACCAACAGCATGGGCAGAACCGGTTCCATAGTCTCGGACCCGCAGCTCAAGCCGGCGCCATCTGCACTTCCGGGAACCTGCTTCCCCGACATTTTGGCTTTCCCGTTCCTTCCCGTCACGTGCGCCAGACCGTCCCGGAACCTGCCCTGTGGGCATGCGCAGTGTACCGAGCGGCTCTAGCTCCCCGTCAACGTTATTGGGAATTCGCAACTAGGCTGACTCCGCCACGGTGCTTCGTTTGCTACCCCTGCACCTGATTCTCTGAATTAACGAACTACTTAGGGCCTGGCGTTCCAACTGTTCTCCGTGGCTTTTCTTTATGTCTGCTAAATCTACCTGGCTACCTCCTAGTCCATTGGAGCCCGCTTTCTGCCTCTGCTTGTCTTTGCGTGGTTGGTTTGGTTACAGGCTGTGTGGTCCAGTGGACCAAGTCTTACAGACCAGGTTCACAGAGGGTATTGGCTTGAGTGTTGACGTCAACTCATTCAAACAGGCAGAGACACAGGGAGAGTAAGGAATGGTGCTGGTGGAAATCCTGTCACTTTGTCCTCTCAGGGATATGTGGTCCATGGTCGTAAGCAGTAGACGAAAGAAGCAGATTCTGAATGGCTTTGTCAAAAAAGGAAACAAAGCATTTCCTATTCCGGGGGAGCTGTTTACACCCAGTCCTCTTAGCATGGGCTATTTCCTGTTTATAAAAATTGACATTGAAGCCAGTTTCAATGTTACACTCCTTTAGAACATTCTTAGAGCATTTCAAGATGGTCTTCATTATAGCTCCTGCCTTACAAACACGTTAACACATCGTTCTGTTATTTCTTTAATTACACATTGTTATGCCTTTTTTAGGCATGTTATATAGGTTTTTGAAGAAAGGATATGAATAGGTTTTGGGGAAGGACCTCCACATGCTAAAGGCCTAAGAAATGTCTTTGGAGTTTCTGGATCCCTATAGACCTAGCTCATACAGCTACCACCTCATGCTTGAGCTTTCCACGTCTGCATATTCCAGAACTGATCAGTAGATCCAGGCAAGCCTGTGAAGAGAACAAATGTCAACTGCCAGCAATTCCATTCTACAGGTCAATAATACATGCCAGTTTCTAGTCAATGACCTCATAGTATTCATGTTGCTATGAGGCTTGGAAAGTGAAATTTAGGGGCAGACATTTGGCATGACACTGCATCCCCTATTACAGTGCCAAGGTTCAAGTCCAAGATCCACTTCTGATTGCAGCTTCCTGCTAATGCTCACCCTGGGAGGCAGAAGGTTGGATCCCTACCACTCACATGAGGAATCCAGATGGTGTTCTGGGCTCCTGGCTTTGGCCTGGCCTAGGACCTGTTATAGACATTTGGAAAATAAACCAGCAACTGGTATGCCCATCTACCTCAGCATCTTTGCTTTTAAAGTAAGTAAAAAAATTTTTTTGAAGTTTATTTTGGCATAGGATTTTGAAATTCTTGAGTATTTTTCACACTAAGCATTTTAATTTTTTGATGACCCCTTGTAACTTTAAGTAGTGGTCTCTCAGGTGTTTCTTAAATTCTTGCCTCCAACTAGCTTAGTGCTGCGAAGTACCTTGAAATAAGATTTGGCTGAAGGAACAGGGCACAGGATTGCTAACTTGGCCAGACTTTTGACCTGGAGTAAATGCCAGCATGCCCAGTACTACTTCTGAACCACATTATCCTCCATGTTGATAGTTTGAAATAGAATAGGGAGGCAAGTGACAGAACCTAGATTGGGCTTAACATGGGTCTGGAATCTCTTTTCTGCCCTCACTTACTCCATCCTGGCTTCTAGCTGCTGAACCAATTGTTTGTCCACGTGGTGACAAAACAGGGGAAGTAGGTTGCTGGGGAAGGCTAGTGGTTCTGCCAGAGAGGCTGTAGGCATTCGGGCTATCTCCCAGGCAATCAGAACCACCATGTCTGTCCTGGAAGGCAGAGAAGCAATTTATCATTTATGTAGGAAACAGACTGGGGGGTGGGCAAGACTCACTATCCATTTACCACCATTAACACTACCCCCTCACCCCAGTTAACACTTAAGTACTATTTGTACATTTGGTATGGGCCAAGCAATGCTTGATGATTTACAATGGTTTATTTAATCTTAGGAAATCTAGACCTTAATACCATCATCCCTAGTTACACATATGGCAACGACTAAGCAGTGATATAACTGGCCCCCACAGTTACATTGCCATCAAGTGACAGAATTCAAATCTAACTGTTTGACTCCAAATTACGTTGCAATGCCTCCCACGAGAAACCAAGATTCTAGGACTGTAAAGAAAGAGGTGAAGAGAAATAAAGATAGAAAAAGCAAAGACAGCGGCATATGTACAAAACATCTATTGCTGTTATTTCTCCTCTTGCTGCCCAGCCTCCTCCACCGTACTTGAATATACTACTCAGGTAATAATCCCATTTGGCTCAGCCTACACATCCCAGGAGTACTGAAATAAACAAGGCCTTTATGATCTTACCAACTTGTGTGGTCACTGTTGGGTTCCTCTAGAGTAGAATCCAGGGATACCAGCTGCTCCCCATGACTCAGCAGAGCATAGAGTAAAGATATTCCAAACTGCAAGTGACATAGGAGGTCACCAGTGCTTCCTTGGCTCTATCTTTCTGGCTGATGGTCAGGGTCACACTGACAGATGGAATCCAAGGCCCCCGGGACAGGTGAGGCTCTACCCTGGCTGGCTGAAGGGCTCTCCAATGCCCTTCCAAAGCAGTCACTGCTCTGAACTTTTCCTTGACCATGAGAGCAGATTAAATGCACATTCCTAGGTTCCAGCCCCAGTCAATAGATGACGAATGGATTCAAGAAGTGGGGTCCAATTGGCCCCAGTTGAAGAAGCACTTCTTTAACTTCCTCTAAGTACCCAAGAGAATCCACTGGCTAGTCAAAGACCATCTTAGTACTTTCACACTAGAGTCTCATCCTTTAAACTTGCTATCTGGTGTTTACTATATAGCTCATATTACTAAGCATTACATACAGGAGCATGGGATTTATGGACACACAGATGGGGGCTATGGCTCCAGGTTTTTCACTACAAGGGACACTCCCAAGCTTGGAAACATCTGCTCTAGACGCTCATACCAGCAGCAGCAGGGAGCCTGTCAGAAAGGCAGCTGCACAGGCCTCAGCCCAACCTCTCGCTTCAATCTCTGGAGCTGAGATCAAGGAACCTGTGTCGAACAAGCGCTTCCAGGTGAGCCCTGGCTCACTAGAAGCTGACAAGCACTGCAAAGCATGAGACTTGTAGAGGGACTCGAACATTCTCGCATATTCCTTCCCAGTGACCGATCTGTGCAAAGAAAACAGCCTCCCAGCAGTGTTACCTGATTCTGAAGCAGCATGGCGAGTGGTCGCTCCGAGGAGCCGGGTGGTAGCAACAGAAGTCCCTGAAGTCCTCGGAGGAGTTCATGGAAGGTTAAGTGACTGATACATTTGCCCAGAGGTTTGAATAGCATGTGTAGGGCCTGCAAGAAGGTCAGTAAGCACCTCTCCCCAAGTCCACTACAGCTTCACCTCCTCCTACCCTGCCTCCGTCCCCTTCCCTCAATAACCCGCCTTTGGCAGCGTCTCGGTCAGGTTCCTTGCCAGGGCCTATCACTGAGGACTATCCCAGAATCCCGCAGCACCCACTTGTCCTACAGTGCCCTCCTGGGAAGAGCAGATAAGGGATTCTGGCACTGTAGTGCTGGGTTAAGCAGCTACTTGCAACACCAACATCTCTTATCAGACTGCTGGTTCAAGTCCCAGCTTCTCCGATTCTGATCCAGCTCCCTGCTAATGCTCCTGGAAAAGCAGGGAGAAGATTGTCCAAGTGCTCAGGCCCCTGTCACCTATGTGGTAGCCCAGGATGGATCTGCAGCTTCTGGCTTTGGCCTGGCCTGTTGCAGTCATTTTGGGAGTGGACCAGCAGATAGAAGCTCTTTCCCTTTAGCGCTCTGCCTTTCAAATATTAAACAAAAATAGGTATGGGGCTCAGTGCTCACCAGGGAGCCCTTATCTTCTCTCAGCCACAGCACACGTGTGTCACACAACCTTGTCTGTTCATTGTACCTGAAAGTGATCCTCTGTTCTTACAGTAGCTTGTCCTGTATCTTCCTTACCTGAGGGCTGCCCCCTCACTGCCCAGCATGGCTGCTCGTCTTTCTGGGCAGTGGGGAATGAAGGGGAGGCAACATTCCTAACCCATCCAGGAGGCCATCCTCTTGACCCAGTGCCACGGTACCTGGTCAGTCACATCCCTCCGGACCAGGATGGGCAGGTGGCGGGTGATAGCCAGAAGAAGGCTGACAGCCCGATCCTGGGGCAGGAAGGGCAGCAGCCGGGCCACCAGGGCTTTCCCCTTCCTCACGGAGAGCACCTGCAGGATGCTATCTGCTGCCTCCCTGCGAGGGAGAGAGCAGAGCGTTTTCTGCACGCAAAGAGGGCTGCCTTCCAGGAAGGGGATGCGGGGAGGCAGGAGGAGCAAAGCCAATGTCTTCGCTGATCCTCCCATACTCACTCCAGGTTGTTCTGCTCCTGGGTCTTTAGCGCCTGGAAGAGCTTCTCGACCTGGTTGCTGTGCTGCTCAGAGTGGCAGGGCTGTGAGGACCCATCCTTCCGGCCCTCCTCGATCTCCAGTAACTGCAGGAACATCTTGGAATTTGCAGATGGGAAAAGGGGGAAGAGAGCTGCATGTGCACAATATCTCTTTCTTCAGGGTAACTCAAGAACTCACTCCCAAGGAGCTGACATCTCACCTTCTCAATCCGGTGCAATAGGCGAAGCCTTTGACTGCTTGCAGCTCCAGTATCCTGGGAGAAAATAGCTCCTTGTCCATCAGTCATGTCACAGCATTGGCCAAGGCCTCAAGCTAGTTAGGAATCAAGCTGGAAAGGCTAGACAAAGCCCCATCTCACAGCTTCCTCGCTTTAAGGTCATAGTCTGAACTCAAACGTGACAGTGTTTTGAGGAGAGAGAAAAACAGAACCCTAGGGAGGTAATGCCCCTACCTGCTCTTGAGTTCCATGGGGTACAGCATCAATAGCTCGGCGAGGGCTAAAACACGTCGACACAGCTACTTGGCCCAGAGAACCCTCAATTCGAACCACTGCATGAAAGGGGTCAGAAGAGGCACGTTCTGCCCCCCTTCCCACCCTCTGCACTCAGCTGTCTATCCCAGGCCAGCAGCTCAGCCCAGGTCCTACCTGACTCATAAACCTCTGCCTTCTGTATGTAAGGCGTTTCCAGCTTGAGCGACTCAACCCTGTTCCTCTGTCCAAGTAGCTCTTCGTCTGCCTGCTTCTTCTCTAGTTTCCGATAATATTCCTGGGAGTTCATAAAATGGGAAAACTTCATGTTCATCTTCTGAACTTGGGAGTCTAAGATTCTCAAGTACAAACTCTTAAAATATCCTTGCCTACAGCACATTTCAGAAATTACCCTATCACCTTGGACCCTCTTACCAGTTATCCTTAAGGGCCTGAAACTCCATGTCACCTGCCTTGGGATTCTCAAACCAGATAATTCAAGAGCCGACAACCACCACCAGATATAACAGGCTCGAGAGTGAAGCACTAAGTTGTCCCACTTTCTGCAACCTTCCTACATTGGCTGTGTCTGTGTACACACACAGTACACACCTATACTCTATTTTAACCCTCATGCTCCCACCTGTGCTTTCTCAAACCTGTTCTCATGACACCAAGGCTATCAGCAGCTTTAGGCACAGAAGTAGTTCTAATAAATAAATCCACTTCTGTGGATTTATTCGGGAGTTCTAACATCCTTTTAAAACAAGTTGAGAGAAATCCTGAACTAATACAGCCACTGACTACAGGTCAAGACTTGAATGCAATGCCTTCATTTAGAAGCCATGTCAAGCAGGCCACAGCGTGAAAGCTATTTCACGTCCAGTGATCCTGGCAGAAGTGCGGGGGTGGGGGAGTGCGGCAGCATTTTGAGGTGTTGTGGAAACAACGAAATTAGTGTTTCCACAGGTGGGGATATTAGCAGGGAGCTCATGAGAATGAATCACAGCCTGGACAAAACCAAAACCTGTAGCCCAAGACTTGCTCCATAAATAAAGGAGTAGGAAGCTGAGGGAAAAAGTCAAAATGTGTGCCAGCACTTGCTCAAATTGATTCTCACTATGTATAAAATCTTCATCATCAGATTATAAAAGTCAAAGGGAAGGGCTGAGTTCTGGCATAGTGAGTTAAGCTGCTGCTCCAAAGCCTGTATCCCATGAGTACCAGTTTGAGTCCCAGATGCTCCATCTCTGATCCAGCCCCCTGCTAATGCACCTGGGACGGGAGAGGAAGGTGGCCTAAGAACTTGGATCCCTGCCACCCATATGAGACACCTGGAGTTCCAGGCTCCTGGCTTCACTGCAGCCATCTGGAGAGTGACCCAGCAGGTGGAAGATCTTTATCTTTCCCTGTCACTGCATGCTTCAAACACATAAAATTTGTCTTTTCCTAAAGTCAAAGGTCAACAAATATTTTAACACACTTCTAGGATCTACCAAAGTGTACAATTGTGACAAAGTCCCTGTTTCCAGGGTGTATAGGGAAGACTCATTAAAAGGTGGCGATAGAACCTGAGCATGTTTATGGAGTTTGGCGCAACCCCACCTGGCTGATGGGTCTAATAGAAGGGCTCAAGTTTGGGATGCCGACTAGAACCACGGCATCTGTGGTGATCGTCTCAGCCACCTGGCACACAGCTGCTCTGAGTTGGGGAGAGGCGGGGAGAGGGCCTGTGGGGGCAGAGCTTGGCATCTCGGGCTCACCTGGTAGTAATAGTCATCCAGGCGGGGGTTCTCAGTCTGCAGCTGAACCATCTGCACTTTTATCACCCAGTCCTTCTCTTTTCGGGTCATGAGGTTAGCATAGGGGTCTGGCTGCTGAGACCAGGGCTTCTTTGCTGGGGGACTTGAAGCAGGAGCAATGTCCCTTTAGGCTCTCCCACTCCCCCCTCAACTTCCCTGGAGTACAGAGTAGGCGGTGGAGCTCTGGGAAGGATGGGAGCGTGCAGAGGTGGGTGGAGGTCCCAGGGCCCCCCCCCCCCCGCCGACTGTACAGGGGTTGGAGGGAACAGCCAGCATGCCGACGGCTCCTCTCAAACCTGCTCCCTCCTCCAGGCTTCACCTTGGTGTTCGACTCTGCTGCTGCTCCAAGATGCGTCGGTGCTGAGGGTGGAGCTGGGTCAGATGACTGTGAAGACTGAAAAATAAGTTGGGGCTGGTGGAAGGAAGTGCTCCACTCCCCTACCTCTTTGCCTGGGGAAGCTCCAGTGGGTATCTAAGGAATACTCACACCTGTGCCTATACCACCCCCAAAATCATCATGCAAACACCACAGGTCCAGCCCAGCAGGGCTCACGTTGCCCCTAAGATGTGTTTTCCTGAGGTCTGGCTGCAGGACTCTCGGCCTGGCTACTCAGAGTTCTGAGTCTTAGTGCCTCATGCTATCTGACCTCAAATACATTTTTCTCTCCTGCAGCTACATTTCCTTATCCACGAGGGAGAAGGACTGGACTGTTCATCTGACTTCTATTACTAAGTAGATTTTTCTGTGGCTACTGGCAGAGGGCCACCCCCGCCCCCAGACCTCTCATCTGGAACTCAGTATGCCTTGTGCTAGACCCCGGGACCCCAAACCAGTACCTGGATCTGAGGGGACAAGAGGTCAGCGGGCCGCAGAGGAGAACTGGGTCTGGCGTGGCCAGTCGAGGTCCAAAATGTCGTGCTGACGGGCTGGCACTGGGAAGTGCAGGCTGCAAAGGGATTGGCAACAGGTGACCCAGGGGCAGAGGAGCCGGGAGGTGCGAGAAGAGCCGTCTCCACCAAGAGAAAGCTGCTCTGGCTGCCAAGGCCCAGTTCCTTTGCTGCTTCTGTGTTCTCAGCTGCCTTTCCCTGCAAGAACTTCGCGCAACATTTTGCCAAGACAGCTGTGAGGTTCTCAGACAGTGGTCCTGCTTGTTACCTCCTAGCAAGCATTTCTTCAGTCCCTGACAAGGTCAGCGGCGGGTGCCTCTTCCTACTTCCTGGGAAGCCAGGCCTCTCACTGCCCTCTGAAGTGGTCCCCTCTCAGGCTTGTGTGTCTTCAGCCAATAGGGCAGTGCTCATGTGTTCTCCTGGTCCTGGGGTTCCTCTACCCCAAGCTACGTTCCAACATGCAGTTAATTGAAGGGCACGGCATCTTTCCAGAGCTAAGCACATGCTGTTCATCTGTGAAATATTTTCTAAGGTGGGAGTAGGGCTCTCCATTTTTTTCATGGGGAAAAGTCACTCATCGCCACATTATTTAGTCCACCCATGCCCCTGGCTAGGTGACACCACCTGTCACTTTCTAACCTTCTCTACATGTTGAAATGACACCCACTTTCCATGCTGTCTCCAGAGCAGGGTCAAGGGCAGACTGACCATCAGGGAAACGAGGGACTCGCAGCACGCTCAGCGATGGGTTCCTCCCCAGTGCCCAGATACCCTCTCCGGGAATGGGGGTGGCAGCAGACTCACCTGCCCCATCAAGTGCATGCAGGCAGGTGGCAATCCCAGAACACCAGGGGCCTTAACTCCAGGGTAGCTGGGCAGACCTCTCTGGAAGGGGAGAGGAGAAAACCCTGGCTTGAGTGGGCCCCTGTGGTAGCTTCTACTTTCACCTGTGTCTGCGAGGATTGGGGGCAGGGGGTGGGCAGCAGGGCCAGCCCTTTCCACCACCGAGGAGAGGAAGACCTGGCTCCTTCACAAAGTTAACTGGGCCAGCTTGTCCTTCCCCCTGGAGGAAGCAAGACTAGGGCCTTAGGAGGAGGTTTAGGGAAGGTCTGTGTTGTGACATAGGAGCCCTTGTTTATCCCCACTGGTTGTCAGAACCCAGGGAAGCAGCCTGCACTGCTGAGACACAGGGGCAAGCAAATTAGACCCCTTGACCACTGGGATCAAGGCCCTGCTAGGACCTGTTTTAGGGTGATGGCCCTAGAAACTAAGTAGGAGACCCAAGGACGAGGGGAGGAGTGAGTCCCCAATTTGGGTTTAAACCTGAAACACATGAAACTAAGATCTAAGACAGGTGTGTCGAAGGGGAATGTTCAGCACCAGTGTGTGAGTTGCAGACTGCTCAAGGCACCCTCTCACTCCTTCTGCTGCCCTACCTGCGTGTTATGGGCAGCACGGACTGCAGCCAGATCCTCAGGGTCACTCTCTTCCTTCCCATCCTCCTCTGGACTCCGGGCCAGGTCTGGATCCTCCACCTCCTCCTCTACTTCCTCTTCATTCTCTTCTTCCAGCTGGGAGACAGACACCGGCTCTTCCTCAGGAACCAAGGGTCCACGGGATTGGCCTAGCCCTTGACTTAAGTGTGGGCCTGTGGGGCAGGAAGATGGGAGCTCAGGTGTGCGGAGTCTCAGGCAGAGTGACTGCTACCCAGCAGCACTGTGCACGAGCATTTCCCATGCTGCCTCTGCTCTGTCCCCAGCCTCCCCAGCTCAGGGCGCCCCAATCCACCCCCACCTCCTGCTCCAGCAGGGGGAGCCTGGCAGCCTCAGATGTCTTCATTCTCCACCTGCCCTCTCCCAACCAGTGGCTTTTTCTGTTGCCTTTTAAATCAAGTTCCAGCTGCCCCGACCCAGTTTTTGCTGTGTGCTAAGTATTTTACATGTTTCTGGTCACTCAGTAGTCATACGAGGCTGCCAAGGCTGTTGTCGGTTTTACTACATTGGTGAGGAAAAGGAGCTCCGGGAGAGCGAGCTCAGTTGCATGGCGTCAACGGCAAGTCCACGAGCTTGGAATCACACCCAGCGATTCCGAAGGCCCAGGGCCATGGCTACCGCAGACTCGCAGCCCTCTGCACCCCAGGCCTGTTCACGGAGATGCCATGGCCTGATTGGCCATACCTTCAAGGCATTTCATCTTGGCAGGCTGGTGGGCTTCCTCCGTGGCCATGTCCTCCAGGGAGACAGCATTATCAGCCTCTGGAAGGTAAACCTGAGACAGGGAAGACTCAGGGACACCCTCCTCCCCACTCCGTGAGGAGCGCTTGGCATCCTAACACAGGCATGGTCACCTCCCCACCAGGTGGGCAGAGAATTTTTTGGCCCAAAGTCTCAAGGAAGAAAGCATCTGGGCTCTCAGACCATAGCCCTCACCCTCCCAGCTCCAGGGAGCTGTTCAACAGAGGAACAGACCAAGGGGCCAGGACAGAGTCGGAAGGGAAGCACTTTCCACGTGGAAACCAGCAGCCGCCGTGGGTGCAGTGACATCTTGTTGCTGACACCCACCGCCTGACTGCTGCTGTCCTTCCTGCTTGGATGAGCCATGGCTGCCTGGGCCAGCGCCTGCCAGCTGCCCCTGACTTTAAGAGTCTCAGCTCCTCCCCTGCTCACCGTTAAAGGGCCAGCACCCCCCAGTCACGGAGTCTTGGTAGAAGGATGAGAATGTAATGTAACGATAAAGGAAACCCTTAATGAGGGAAGAGGAAGAAGCTGCACTGTTAACCAAGGTTGTGAGTATAGTGTATTGGGACTGATATTTGGCTGCGTATATTTAAAAAGAGGATCCCTCTTGCCCACACCTTTCACAGGAACTCTGTGAGGCTGCATTCCATGTAATCCCCAGGTTTTGCTCCAACATCACTGGACAGGAAATTCCTGGGTGGGTCTTCGAGGAGGCTGTCTTGCCACCAAGTTCTGGGAGCTTCAGGACAGCGCCCTGGCTGCTCCCCCAGCTCCACCTGGTGATGCCTGCCTTGCCCCGTGCTGGGCCACAGGAGCTTCAGTCTGCCACCCAGCTCTCACTGATGAGGAACACTACTGAATTCAACAACTGGATATTCCAGAGTAAAGAACACTTTTGTACGAGATACACAACAATATTGTATTTTCTTGCTGCTGTGACGGAAGCTCAGGAATAAAAAATCAACAACAACAAAAGCAAGTGCTTCACTACTGTTAGTAGGCAAAACCTAAAACCACCTGAGCCTCATCGAACCCCTGAGTGATCCTGGGTCCTGTGTTCAGCTAACACCTGCGTGCCCACATCCTGTGTTCCGCTAACACCTGCGTGACTTTGTGGACCTTCTGAACAGAAACGAAAACTAAGATGATTTCTCTACATCCAAATGCAAGTTAGGGCCATAGACAAGGCCACAATTCCTGGTGCCTCTAAAGGGAAATATTTGTTTCCAAAGTTTTGCTGCAGGCCAGAACTCTATGAGGAAGGGAACAAATTTAAATAGATTGAAAGTTACTGACAAACTTCCAAGATCTGAATTGTTTTTTTAGCCTTGCCGGTAATGTTACTCTGCTGTTTCTCCTAAGAACTTCCTAATAATCAACTTTGGCATCATTAACAAAAAGCCCAAATGGTGAATTTAGTGTTCCAGAAGTGTTTCATTGGGTTTTCGCAGAGGCCAGGCCTCAGGGAGAAACATTGCTGTGAGCAGTCTTTCATTCCGAAGGGACTCCCTGTATCAGCACCGAAGCAGGTGATCCAGGGCTCATTGTTTTAAGATCACAACCTGCGGTGAGTGTTGGGGCACAGAGTTGAGCAGCCACTTGGGACGCCTCAGCCCATCCTGGAGTGCCTGGGGTCAAGTCCTGCCTCTGTTTCTGATCCAGCTTCTTGCTAATATGCTCGGGAGGCAGCAGATGACGACTTGAGTACTTCAGGGTTTCTGCCACCCACATGGGAGTAGTTCCTGGCTCCTGGCTTCATTGCAGGCTTTGGGGGAGTGGACAGTGGATAAAAGGTAGATCTTCATCTCTCCTTCTCACTCTTGCTCTGCCTTTCAAAAAAAGTGTTTAAGTAAATAAATTTGAAAGAAATTTGAAAAAACATCACAGGCCTGCCTGAAGTTTCACTTGGGAGCTACAGCTTTTGTGAAAGTTCTCTACCCTTGGCTGAAGTCTCAGATGTCTACTGATCTCCTAGGTTTTCTAGCTTTCCTGCCATAGTTAGGCAAAGTTTAAGGCAAGATTGTGGCATGCTTGAGGGACAACAGCAAATAAAACAGATGCTTCCCATGGCTTCTTAGAACTTGCCATAGCATTAGTGTGGACAAGTACACAGGACTGTAGAACCAGATTAAAAATACATTATAAAATGTTTGTTTGCCATATTAAACACCTAAATAAAATAAAACTGCCTTGATTGTATGGGGAGATTTTTTTAAACCATTATTTCAGTTTGTTTAATGGCTATAGATCTACTCTGGTTTTTAATTTATTCTTGAGTCTATTTTATTGTTAGAAACCTAAGAATTTGTCCATTTCTTGTTAAGTTTTCAAATTTGTTCGCATAAAACTGTTCATAGTTTATGAGAATTTTAAAAATCCATGCTGTATCTGTGCCTTGTCTCTTTTTATTCCTATCATTTCTTACTGTCTCCTTTTTGCTCCTTTCTAGAGTTCATCTATTTTATTAATATTTTCAAGAACCATACATTAAGTCAGAGTTTCTTTTTTTTTTAATCTTTGTGTGTGTATTTTTTTAAAGATTTTATTTATTTGAGGGGTAGAGTTACAGACAGTGAGAGGGAGAGACAGAGAGAAAGGTCTTCCTTCTGTTGGTTCATTCCCCAAATGGCTGTGATGGCTGGAGCTGCGCCAATCTGAAGCTGGGAGCAGGTGCTTCTTTCCGGTCTCCCACGCGGGTGCAGGGGCTCAAGGACTTGGGCCATCTTCTACTGCTTTCCCAGGCCATAGCAGAGAGCTGGACTGGAAGAGGAGCAGCCAGGACTAGAACCGGTGCCCATATGGGATGCCTACTGTGCCACAGTGCCGGTCCCAAGTCAGAGTTTCTTCAAAAACAGACTACATTCACATTGGGCAATTTGAGTAGAATTTAATCAGGAGGTAATTTGTAAAGGTGGAGAAGGGATACAGTGAAATCACAAGGATTAGCAGAATACCCTGGGACTAGTAAGAGCTGGATGTTAACACTTCAAGGCAAGGGTAAGGGACAGAGGGGTGAGCAGAACCGGGAGACGGCCCAGGCTGCCTGGCCAGAGAGGGGCACAGCCGTGTCGTGTGTGCTGTGGTGTGGCAGCCCTCCGAACAACAGCCTCTCTCCCTGGAATCTGGGATCTGCTTTCTCCTCGAGGCCCTTGAAGCCTGGCAGCGGAAAAGGCTCTGCACTTTTTCCAGGCCCAGAGTGCTTCGCTGTCCCTTAGCCCTGCTCGTAGTAGGCTAGGCTAAGCCTCTGCCTGTAATGCCGGCACCCCACATCCCACTGAGTCCTAGCTCCTCCACTTCCAATCCAGCTCCCTGCTAGTATACCTGGGAAAGCAGTTGAAGATGGCCTTAGTGCTTGGGCTCCCGCCATCCACATGGGAAACCTGGAAGAAGCTCCTGGCTCCTGGCACAGCCCCAGCCATTGTGACCATTTTGGGACTGAAGCAGAAGATGGAAGATTCTCTCTCTCTCTCCTGTGTCTCTAACTCTGCCTTTCAAATAAATAAATAAACAAATCTTTATAACAAAACAAACAAAAACCCATGTCCCCAAGTCCTCTACACAACTTCTGTCTCTACTCTCAGCAGCCAGGCTTCCCTCGATTCTTGGATAAGTGACAATTTTCCAACTTACTGCTAGCGCTCTGCCAACACAGTGTTGAGACAAGTCCCCTAGACTGTGCTCTTGCCACGGGCTGGTTTGCAGAAACTGTTCTGCTTCAGATTTACCAACAGTATGAAAAACAGGAATCAAACCTGGGCTCAGGTCTGGAGAAGGGGCAAGGGTACAGCTCTGAGAAAGAAGAAGCCACTATCTAAAACAGCTACAGGAAATGAGCAAAGACCTCAGAGTTCCCTTAAAAATGAACCAACCAACCCGCTGTGAACTATAGCTGGTATTGGAGAGGGGGGCAGGATTAAAGACCACGGGACATTTTTCCTTTCAACAATCCCGAAGTCCAAGCTTCTCTCTCCACCAACACCTGTTCAATTCCTGGTTATGTGGAAGCCAAACCAAGCACAGAGGTGCTGCCTGGAATGCTGACAGCTTCACACGCCTTAGGAAGTCAGTTGGACAGCTGCCATGTCACGTGTTAGAGACCAAAGCACCCACACCAGAAGACATGAGGAGGAGGAGGATGTTCTAGATCTCTGAGAAAATTTTGATGAGGCATCAAAGAATGAAGCCAGAACTAAACTAGCTTTGTGATTCCACAGTTGTACAGACACAGTGGATATCACCTGTTACTAGTTCTGCTAAATGAATGTATTTATATATATATATAATGCTATTTATTCAGAATTTTGGGGTTATTTTATTTTACGTTTCCTCCCAGAATCTATTCTTTGGTTTAAAATATGAAATATTGGTGAAAAACTTGTGTTTCTGTTGCATTCTTAGTGTATGCATGCATATGGATGCATATGGGTGTGTGTGCATATAGTGGAGAGCAAATTGGATAATGGTTCTACTCATCTTCTTCCTTTCCTCAGAAAATAAATCTTTACACACACACACAAACGAAACAAGTCCCATACCCTCACTTCTATCTAGACACCACCCTGAAATACTTCTTGGTTTAAAAAAAGATTTACAGATACCATTATCCGCCATTCCTTAGAACCTATTTTTAGCACCTTTACTAGTGATTTTTCAGCTGTAAGTATAAAAGAAATGATTCGGTCTTTTTTTTTTTTTTTTAAGATTTATTTATTTACTTGAAAGGCAGAGTTACAGAGAGAGAGAGAGACAGAGAGACAGATAGGTCTTCCATTCGCTGGTTTACTCTCTGGTAGCTTTGGAATCCGCAAGGAGAGAAGGCCTACACTTCCGGGAATGGGGAGTCCCTACCTGTACTTCCGGGGAAGAAAAGTCCTTGTCAAGGTCCCCACAGGTGCCTAAAGGTCAACCAATGAGGATCAGACCTGCCTCAACCTTTAACCCCTATGCTCTGTGTCTATAAAAGGAGCCCTCCCAACCTCTGACGCGCGACTTCCCCCGTCTCCACTCTGTTGGGACCAGGGAACCTTGCCCGGGAGCGGAATCCCAATAAAAGCTTGTGAATTAATTGATTCATATGCCTGGGAAGATTTGTTACGCACCGGACACCTTGCACTCCCCAGATGGCAGCAATGGCTGGAGCTGTGCCGATCTGAAGCCAGGAGCCAGGAGCTTCTTCCGGGTCTCCCATGTGGGTGCAGGGGCCCAAGGACTTGGGCCATCTTCTACTGCTTTCCCAGGCCATAGCAGAGAGCTGGATTGGAAGTGGAGCAGCCGGGACTCAAATCGGCACCCATGTGGGATGCTGGTGCTTCAGGCGGCAGCTTTTCCCACTACGCCACAGCACTAGCCCCGAAAAGTTCTTAATCTGAGAGTCCCCTGAAATTCTGTATGTATTCATGTGTTTTTTTGACTTGAACATTTTTCTGGAGAGACAATCCTTAGCTTCCCTCACATTTTCAAAGAGATCAAAGGTCCTCAGAAGGATAAGTCCTCTACAACCTGGGGTCCCTGGGCAGTCTCATTTACTCACATTTTACTCCCAACTCAGTGCTGATGACTTCCAAGTCCTTTTCTCAGATCAGACCCCTCGAGACGTAAAGCACCTCGGTGGGTTCTCATCCCCTGTCCAGTCTAGAAGGCCTTTTAAGATCTGACCCATGGAAGCAGGTATTCAGCCCAGCAATTACGATTTCTGTGTCCCACATCAGAGTGTTTACATTAAATTTTTGGTTCTGTCTCCTGACTCCAGCTTCCTGCCGATGCAGAACCTGGGAGGCAGTGGCAATGGCTCAATTAACTGTGTTCTGGCCATCCATGTCGGTGACCTGGATCAAGTTCCAAGCTCCTGGATTTGGCCTGGACTCCCCCTAGCCATTGCAGACATTTGGAGAGTGACCTAGTACATGAGAGACTTTCCTCTGTCTGTCTCTATGTAGTTCTCTGCTTCTCAAAAAAAAAAAAAAAGTATGTGTGTGATCATGTATATATGTGTATATGTACATGTATATGCATATGTATATAAAACCCTGATTGCCTCTCTCCAGCCTTGTGGTTTGGGATTCAGGAACAGTGAACTGCTTTTAGCTGTGCGGGGAGCCCAGGACTGTGCTGCATCCTCCCTCCTAATCCCTCAGCACCAGCACCTCTCTCCTTGCCCTGGGGGCTTCTCACCCTTGGTCTGGGAGTTATATTCATTTCTTGAATAGGATGGCTCCCTAGCCCAGTTTTTGCTTTTTTTTTTTTTTTCAATGACACTGGAAGTATATTTTCAGCTCATATCTGATCACAAGCAAAATGCATTTATCAAGGAACAGTGATTTTAATTGGAAGGCGATTCAGGATGCTTTATTGGGTTGCCTTAACGCTAATGTTTCAGTTATTCAATGGGAAAAGCAAATTCACTTCAGGCTTTACTTCCTCCGGGAAGCTGGTTCAGACACCCTCCTCCCTTCCAGGCTACATCAGGCACTCTTCTGAGGTATGCTCAGAGGTCCTACACCTTTTTTCCATTGTACCTGTCACACTTAGTGGTCATTCCGTTTCTGTGTTGGTCACCTCCACTGCAGAGCAGAGACGTGTCAGCCTCCTCTTTGTGCCCACCCTTACCACGATCTCTGGAACAGAGCAGGTTCTCAGTAAATGTTCATTGAGCTGAACTGAAATGGAAAAATAATGGTGCTTACTTGCAAAAACTTCTTCAGATGCAGTTTCTTTTTTTTTCTTTTTTTAAAATTTACCCCCCCCCTCCAAGAAACCATTTATTTAAGGAATACAGACTTCATGCATTTTTTTTTTTTTTTTGGACAGGTAGAGTGGACAGTGAGAGAGAGAGACAGAGAGAAAGGTCTTCCTTTTCCATTGGTTCACCCCCCAGTGGCCACTGTGCTGCGGCTGGCGCACTGCGCCGATCTGAAGCCAGGAGCCAGGTGCCTTCTCCTGGTCTCCCATGTGGGTGCAGAGTGCAAGGACCTGAGTCATCCTCCACTGCACTCCCGGGCCATAGCAGAGAGCTGGACTGGAAGAGAAGCAACAGGGACAGAACCTGGCGCCCTGACCGGGACTAGAACCCGGTGTGCCGGCGCCACAGGCGGAGGATTAGCCTATTGAGTCGTGGCGCTGGCCCAGACTTCATGCATTTCATAAGTACAACTTTAGGAATATAGTGATTCTTCCCATTATACCCACTCTCCCACCCACTCTCCCACCCCTCCTCCTCCTCCCTCTCCCATTCCCAGTCCTATTCTCCATTAAGATCCAAAAGATTTAAAGATTTAAGATTTAAACATTTTTTTAAAAAAATCTCAAAGAAAAACAGGTATAAAAACTCTTTTCATTATTTCTAAATATTTTTTAAAGATTTATTTGTTTGGGGGCCAGCGCTGTGGCACAGTGGGTTAAAACCCTGGCCTGTAGCACCAGCATTCCATATAGGCACTGGTTCAAGACCCAGCTGTTCCACTTCCAATCCAGCTCTCTGCTATAGCCTGGGAAAGCAGTAGAAGATGGCCAAGTCCTTGGGCCCCTGGCCCCGCGTGGGAGACCTGGAAGAAGCTCCTGGTTCCTCACTTTGGATCGGCGCAGCTCCGGCCATTGCAGCCAATTGGGGAGTGAACGAAACATCAGATGGAAGACCTCTCTCTCTCTCTACGCCTCTCCTCTCTATGTGTAACTCTTTCAAATAAATAAATAAATTTTTTTTTTTTTTTTTTTTAAAGAAATTTCTGGGCTGGGGCCGCGGCTCACTAGGCTAATCCTCCGCCTTGCGGCGCCGGCACACCGGGTTCTAGTCCCTGTCAGGGCGCTGGATTCTGTCCCTGTTGCTCCCCTTCCAGTCCAGCTCTCTGCTGTGGCCTGGGAGGGCAGTGGAGGATGGCCCAAGTGCTTGGGCCCTGCACCCTCATGGGAGACCAGGAGAAGCACCTGGCTCCTGGCTTCAGATTGGCGTGGTGCGCTGGCCACAGCGCGCCGGCCGTAGCGGCCATTGTGAGGGTGAACCAACGGAAAAGGAAGACCTTTCTCTCAGTCTCTCTCTCTCTCTCACTGTCCACTCTGCCTGTCAAAAAAAAAAAAAAAAATTCCAGCTCCCTTGACTTTCGTGGGACTTTTCCATCTTCCTCCCCACTTTGTTTCATGTTTCCACTCTTTCTGTCCTGACTGCAAAATAAAAAAAAAAAAAAAAAGAAAGAAAAGAAAGAAATTTCTGGGTAAGAGAAATTTTAAAAGACAAATTTATATTGCATAAGCTCAATGTTCGTTTACTTAAATCACCTATGACATCAGGAAAATTCCAAATTTGGGAAAAAGCAGCTATTCCTATGGCTTCATTCAATTATCCTAAACTCAAAATATTTCTGTTGTACATGCAAGTTCCATTGAATAGATAGGATTACTTGTACAGACAAAAGTCAACATATTTCAGACTTAGGACAATGCCCAAAAATAAATTGGAAGATATTATTAATGACTACAACTGTGGCAGTTTATCACATGTCTGCTTGTTCTTTCAATGTTATATAGCTTGGAGTGGTAAATTTTACTTTTCTACTTATCTTCAAATAGATGGTTTCACATAAAACGTGAATGGCTGACAACCACCACGATCATGAAATGTTCATGAACCAGCAATGGACTCTATCAAAGTTGCTTCCTTGAATATTTTGGACATAAGCTTCAAAAACTCTAAGCAATATTTGGCTCTGACTACACTTACTGAATGGAGATTTTATGGCAAAGTTGATTCTTGGCTGTCTTCCGGTTTCGTATCCAATGCCATGTGTGACTTAATATAGTCCTTCCTCTTCTTGCTCTGTTCTCCTGTACTATCCAGGATTAATCCAAAGACAGTCCCTTTAAGGAATGGTACCAAATGTCCTGCCTGTCACAGCAGAGTAGGCAACCACCAACTTCAGCCTCCACTGTGTGAACTCCATCCGCCACGCTCTGTTTAAAAACACCAGTTTTGGGGCCAATGCTGTGGCGTAGTGGGTAAAGCCACCGCCATCTTCAGCATCGGCATCCCATATGGGTGCTGGTTTGAGTCTCGGCTGCTCCACTGCCAGTCCAGCTCTCTGCTATGGCCTGAGAAAGCAGTAGAAGATGGCCCAAGTCCTTGGGCCCCTGCACCCACGTGGGAGACCTGGAAGGAGTCCCTGGCTCTTGGCTTCAGATTGGCACAGCTCTGGCCATTGCAGCCAACTGGGGAGTGGACCAGCGGATGGAAGGCTTTTCTCTCTGTCTTTCCCTCTCACTGTCTGCAACTCTACCTCTCAAATAAATAAAATAAAATATAAAAAATTTTAAAAACAAACTGCAGTTTTGCTTTCCGGACATGGAAGATGGAAATCAGTATTCTATTTTACTCTATCTCAAACTGAAAAGTAGATCTCCAGCGAGGCCATCAGGGATCTGGGCTGTAGAAGTAGCTGTCCAGGAGCATTGAGGCAGGCATGGGTGGCAGTGTTGCAGGCCCAGGGCCAGCTCGGTTCTTGTGGACTCACTCAAGCTGGCCAGGAATCCCTAGGCTGCAGCGGCACCTGTCGCGGCCAGGTCGAGGGAAGGGAGTGGCCCGCACTCTGCCCAGCCTCTGCCCTTCTGCACTCTCTTCTCCATGCTGTCCCATTTTGCACATTTTCAATCCTACAGGAAAGGTAAAAAGGATTAGAAAATTAATCTCTGTGCATGAACAGGTGATTTTAATTTTTTATCTTTACTCTTACCTGTACTGACTGACCTTTTCATAATAGCTGTGAATTCTGTATGGATTGCGGTCCTAATCCCCAAGCTCCTAACATGAAATGATCTAAGATGTGTAACTATGTGACTGCCATGAGGATAACATAAGTGGAAAATTCCATACCTGACCTCATATGGATAAAAAGATGGAATAAAACCACCTTCAGGCTACATAAGCGAGGTAGAGATGAAACAGAAATCATTTTCACATTTAGACTCGCATGCTCCTCCCTCTAGATATCTCATTACGTGAATGACAATATTCCAAACTACTATAAAATACAAACTCTAAAACACTTCTGGTCCCAAGGATTTCAGATAAGGAATACTTGACCTATAGTTAGAACAAAACAATGAAGCTTTGTGGAAAGGTTTTTAAAAATATCCAACGAAAAATGCTTTAAAAGGAAAAGCAAGCGGGAAAACCAGCTCTGTTGGCTCTCGGTCTAAAGTTCACCTTCTTTTCTTTGGTACCAAGGTCCTCCGCATGTTCTTCCTTAATGCTTACGGCTGGACTTTGTTGCTCTCCTGATACCATGATCTATTCATAGGCCTATAAAACGGTCCACAGGGGTCAGCGCTATGGCGCAGCAGGTAAAGCTGTCACCTGCATCGCCAGCATCCCATATGAACACCTGTTCCAGTCCCAATGGCTCCACTTCCTATCCTCTCTGCTAACAAGCTTAAGGATGGCTCAAGTCCTCGGACCCCTGCCACCATGTGGAAGACCTGGAAGAAGCTCCTGGCTCCTGGCTTTAGCCTGGCCCAACCCCTGACAGCCATCTGGGGAGTGAACCAGCAGATGGGAGATCTCTCTCTCTCGGTCTCTCCCTCTCTCTCTGTAACTTTGACTTTCAAATAAATAAATAAATCTTAAAAAAAAAACAAAACAGTCTATGAGCTTCTCATGGGAGTAACTTTCTCCAGTGCCAGGCTCTTGCCCAGAGACTAGCAGGTGCTCAGTAAACAACTGTTGAGTGCTTGATTGCGGTGAGCACTGAGACCAGATGGATAGGTTGCAGGCAGATGATAGCAGTTTTTAGGCCAGGTTAAGAAGGAAGCCAAAGCCTTGGAACACCTTTGTCCTGGGGGCTAGAGGACCCCTCTTGTTACTCTCAATTCCTTTTTAACCCTGACAACAGCAGGTATAGTAACAGTAGTCTGGCCAGTTTGGAGTGTGGTATCTGTGAAGTAGAGCAGAAATGGCAGTGCCGGCAGGACTCAGCCTGCCATCCTCACAAGGTGTGCTGGGCCCACAACACTGGGGCTGGCCTGGCTCAACTGGGGGCAGTGATGGGTCGGGGGATTGGAGCTTCTGACTAAGCCAGGCTTCAGCAAAATCCCTCCCACCCTTCACCTGCAGCTCTATAGGCCATGATCCTCTGCCCCTCACCTGAGTGTATTCAACATGTTCTTTGAGCTAAAAGGTAAACTTGACTTTGGACAGGCAAATATTTATCCTGAACTAGGCTCCAATTGTTTGTGTTTTCCCAATGGTCATATACTCATGTTTTGGCTTGAAAATAAGAATCAACATCCTTCCCAAACTGTGGTTATTATTAAGAGATTTGGGAGAAATCAGGATTTCATACTCCTGTGCTGCTGATTTTTTTTTTTTTACATAAAGTACATATGATTTCCCCAGTAAAAACTAATTGGCAATTGATATCATACGTTGCTTACACACAAGCCTATGAGGCAGACAGCTTCCTGGCCAATTGGATACTTCAACTCTCTTAACTTTTGTTTTCCTATTTATTCATCCTCAAGTAGGGCAGAGTAGTGCATATCTTATATGGATTTTGTGAGGTTTTCTCCCTCCGTTGGATGGTGTCTGATTTAGTAGCTGTCAGTTAAAAACCCTTTTTGGGGTTCTACTTGAAGCTCTGGCCTATGGCCTGTTATGCAACAGCTCTCAAATCTAAGGAGCAAATCAGCATGAACACCTTAGGGGTGCTCACACAGTAACTCCAGGCCAGCATGGTCTGGGGTCCTCTTCTCCTTGGGACCCCTCACAGCACTTACATTTTCCACAAACGCTGCCCTCAACCAACATTTGCTGACTTTATTCGTAGACTTAACATAAAAGGCTGAGGATTTCCAGCCCCAAAGCAGACCTAACCAGGAGGTACTTCCCAGCAGGGAACAATCCACAAACCCCTTAAATTATGCCATTTAACAATGGTTGCCTCTGGGTTGCAGGATTTCTGGTGGTTCCAATTTCTGACATGCATATATGACTTTCACAAACACAAAAAAAGTCAGTTAAAAAAAATAACACCACACAATCTGGTACTGGTTCCCATTTACCTACTTTCTCTTACCTTGGCACCTGCTTCTCTTCTTACTTAGTCTCTAAGGCACCAGGCCTTCTTATGAATACCTCCTCCGAAACTGCCCACAGTGGTTGTCTAGTGGAAAGGGTGAGGTTTTTTGAATCACTTGGATTGATGCTTGGAATTCAGCAAAGTGTGAACTTGGCAATACCTTCCACTTCCCTTTGCATTCTAGCCAGCATTTACTATTTTGAATAAGTGTTCATTGTAAAAATATTTTTAGGAAAGCCATATAGGAAAAAAATCCTATAGTTAGTTGCACTTCTGGGAGCTAACACTATTAACTTGTCATGTTTGCAGATTTACAGCTTGCCCTCCTAGGCAAATATTTTTCCTATCATTTAAAAAAGTTTTATTCTCATTTTCTTCATCACTGTTCAAAACAGTCACAAACAGAAATCCAAGAAAAATACAACAGTTTCCCATACAGAGAAAGCTGATAGACTGTTCTCTGTCTTCACTGTTTTTTTTTAATGCTTTTAAAGTTGTTTTTCTAAGTAAATAGGTCAAAATTCATCTTTAATAAGTGTTTAGTATTTCTTCTCTGTACTCTAGGAAACATGGCTGTAGAAGCTAAAAACAGCTATTTTTTCCTATGCTACAAAGGCACTTTCCTAGTACAATTCAACACGAACATTTCAGGCCTAAATAGTTTTCAATGAGCCTTAAAGAGGGTCTTAAGGTGTAACAATTATTCTTATAGTTCAGAGTTACAGAAGGAGCTGGTAGAAAACCCAGGTAAACAGCATTAACCACTGCTGTTGGGTGCAGGGTCAGGCTGTCTGCATTACCTCATTTTGCTAGGTCTGTAGAGAATAGTCTACCTTCTTTTAGTTCAGACATGGCTTCGGCGGTAGGGATTATTAAAAGCCTAAAATGATACAGCAATCTAGAGGTTTTGGTTGTGCTCCTTGGGGAAGCCCCGTGTAACCCCTTCAACTAAAAACCTTGGTGATTTCCAAAATCTCTATCTTCCCCATCCCCACGGTCCACTGCCTATTCTGTCTAGCATCAAAACCCAGGCGTCACTCACTCTACGTATATTTAGCGTAAGTTTTCTTAGAGAGTGTGCCCGTATTGTTGCGCTCCTCTAGCCAGGGGGTTTAACTTTCTTGGCTGGGCCCACCCAGAAGCGATCCAAACTCTTTCTAAAACGCTGAGCCCTTCCAAGTGCGTAAGGCGCCAGGGCTGGTGGAATCAGGCCAGAGTTTGAATCCCAGCTTCCTAGCTTTTGTTTTCTTTGTCCGTAAAAGAAGTGAGGCAACTCCCAGAGTTAACTCTTGCATGCACTCTTTCTGGCTTCTAGCTGACCTGCTCAGGTATCCCGGTACCCTTCTGAGGTGGTCACCGGGAGGGGACGAACCATGCACCTGGAGGGCTCGGGCACTAAGACGCCCTAAGCAGCTACTGTTTTTGTCAGCTACTGCTTTGTCATTCTCCAAAGAGGGCTATCGAGACCACAGTGAGGCCAAGGGGAGGAACTTCGTGGTACGAAATTTCACAGAAAGAAACTTTTCCCCGCAGAGATACCAAAGGCAAGAAGGGGCCCCTTCCCCTCTGCCGAGGCGCCCTGCGTGGTCTTCATGGGGCGCGTTTTTTTTCTTGCCCAGCGTGTCCCCGGGGCTGTGCTGATAAATCCAAGTTCCAGTTCTGATAGTCACCTTTCAACCAAAAATATTTCAACCCAAATATATTTCTGGGCTTTTTCTTTCCAAGGAAAACTTCAGGCTCCAAGCCCTTGGCTGGCTGAGCCATTCTGCCAGCTGAGCGTCTGTCTCTGAGGCCCATTCCCACAGAGAGGGAGCTGGAGGAAGGGAAGTCCAGCCTGGAGGCCGACGACGGGGATGGGTGGGCGGTGGGGGGGGTGGCGCATCCACATTCAGGCACACACCCCAGATCTGTCCGAAGGCCGAACTACGGACAGCGAACCCGCTGGGCCCGGCCCACGCCTTGCGAAGCATCACGAGACTTTACAAGAAACTGAAACTGGAAGCAGAAAAGTCCCTCTCTCTAACCTAGTCCTGCCTCCCGCGCCCGGAGACTGCTGACGGCCCCGCGGGCGCCGTCCTGATTGGACGCGGACATGGGGCATATAAGAGGGCTCAGGGGCGGCCCCGGGCACTCGACGTGTGGTCGGCGTTCCGTTCGCGATGTCGCGCTCCGTCTTGGGCTTGGCGCTGCTCGCGCTAGTCTTGTTCCCCTGCCTGGAGTGCGTCCAGCGTGAGTGTCCCTTCATTCTTTCCTCTCTGATCTTTCTTCGCTCTCCCTACGCTCCTGGCAGTCCCTGCGGTTAGCTCTGAGAGCCTCTGCCCCAAGGTCTCCTTCCCGGCTGTGGGGCTGGGTCTGCAGGGCAGTGGTGCGGCGGCCGCTCGAGCCCGGGACTCGTTCCCTGGCTCCTCTCCGCAGTGGGCTGGGCAGGGCTGTGGGGACAGAGTGTCGGGGTGGGGTGGGGGTAGTTGGTCAGCTCCAGAGGGGCCCCCGTGCGGGGCCGGGGGTGGGAGTGGGTTTCTCTTCCGCGGCGCCGCTGGCTCCTGAAGCCGAGCGCAGCTGGAGGCAGGCGCGGAGCCGAGGCTGAGCATGCGAGGAAACAGGTGTGCGTGGCCGGGGTGGAGGGGCCGTCCACCTGGCTTGCTTGCCATTCTGGCACCTCCAGACACAGGAAACCAAACCGTGGCGAGAAAAGGCCCCTGCGGCGTTCTTGGAACGGGTTGCACGTTCCCATCAGCAACTAGCTTGCGCGCGTTACACATCGCTTTTCCTAGCAGTCCCGGGAGCTCCCGGTCCTGGACAGCTTGCTGTGCGCCGCGGATGTTAGGAACTTTATGTCGTTTACTTTTGAAAATGCGCCTCGGACGACGTCCTGTAAGCATAGTGAGCGTCCGCCTCTGACAGATGGGCAGACTGAGGCCCCGAGACGGCCAGTCACTTAACCAACCGAGGCAGACAGCCGGGACTGAACCTGAGCCTGACCAGGGCCTTTGGCGGGAGCTGCAAGCTTTTGTTCGGAAACTGGCCTCGTCGCCCCGGGGCGGGGCGTGAGTCGTCGGAGGGCGCTGGGGGCCCCCACCCCGCTGTTGTCCAAGGCTGTTGGCCTGGTACTTTCCAAGATGGACGGAGTCTCCACTTTCGGTTTTGAGAAAGTGAAGGTTGCTTTGTCAGGCAGAGAGGTTGTAAACCCAGTGATGAGAGTCATCCAAGATGTTTATCAAGACTCTTGGGGTGCCCAGGCCTTGAGCATGTTCTAAATACCGAACAAAATAACGGACCCTCTTTTCCCACAAAACTCCTTCGAAGCCGAGGGTTCTGGTCGTGGAAATACAGTGTTTAATTTGAATATTATTTATTTTCAGAATAAATATTGTATACATCCTCACTGATATTGATATTTGCTGGTGATAATAGATGTAATTTTTTTTTTTCAAATGACAATCTGACATTTGAAAATATCTTATTTTGGGCCGGCGCCGGTACACCGGGTTCTAGTCCCGGTCAGGGCGCCGGATTCTGTCCCGGTTGCCCCTCTTCCAGGCCAGCTCTCTGCTGTGGCCAGGGAGCGCAGTGGAGGATGGCCCGAGTCCTTGGGCCCTGCACCCCATGGAAGACCAGGAGAAGCATCTGGCTCCTGCCATCGGATCAGCGTGATGCACCAGCTGCGGCGGCCATTGTGGGGGGTGAAGCAAAGGCAAAAAGGAAGACCTTTCTCTCTCTCTCTCACTATCCACTCTGCCTGTCAAAAAAAAAAAAAATCTTATTTTGAAAATTTCCAAAGTAGTGCATGCCATGCATGTATCATTTCTGGAAGATACACAGAAATGTACAGTGGCGATTGCCCGTGGGGGCCTGTTTTCCCTCTGTCCTGCCAGTGGGTTTCCTGTTTCACTGTGTGCATACTTTTTCATTTAAGCCTCAGAAGCTTAAATACCTCTCCCAGAGTCACAGAGCCAGTAAGTGGCTGAGTCTAGGGTGTGTGAAGTAAGTAATGAAGTTTGAAAAGTCGGTTGGGACCAGCTCAAACAGACTCTTCTGTGATGTGTTAAGGCAGGGATAGGGAACCATTTTCTCCCAAGGGGCACACAAAATTATCAGCTTAAAAATTAATCTGCTACAAATTTATTGAATTTTGAGTTCCACCTACAGCTGCCTTGACAGGGCCACACCCAATGATTTTGTGGGCTGCAGGCCAGATGTTTTCTACCTGTGCTCAGGAATTCTGTGGGTGCTAAGAAGCCATCAAAGGTTTTTGAAGGCCTTCAGAGCAAGGTTCTTAAATACTCAGCACAGTCTCTAAGCAAAGAAAAAGATACTGCTGGAAATCTCCTCAAAAACAAAACAAAACAAAAGGGAATATGAATATACATGGCCCAGATACTAAGTCTTGGTTTACCCCTAAAAATGGAGGCAGCCTTTTGGGAAAGTGGAAGCATATTTGGCCAGAGTAGAAATGCCATTGTGACAAACAGGTGAGCAAATTTAAACTCTCAGTGCCTGACTGAGCTTGAGACCAGGTTATTCCCAAATGCACATTTCTGGCGATTTTCACTTGTCTTTCCTCAATATTCCTCAGGTGCTCCGAATGTTCAAGTGTACTCTCGTCATCCAGCAGAAAATGGAAAACCTAATTTCCTAAACTGCTATGTATCTGGGTTTCATCCGCCCCAGATTGATATTGAGTTGTTGAAAAATGGAGTGAAGATAGAAAACGTGGAACAGTCAGACCTGTCTTTCAACAAGGACTGGTCTTTCTATCTCCTGGTCCACACTGAATTCACGCCCAATGATAAGGATGAGTATTCCTGCCGGGTGAAACATGTCACTCTCAAGGAGCCTATGACAGTGAAATGGGGTAAGTCTTCAAGTTCTCTCCTTAACTGCTCAAAGCTGTATCTGAGGAGAGCCATAGCATAAAGCTGCTTTGATTCAAACAAGCAAAACACTGCAATCTGGGATCATCAGGCAATGTTCCTAAAGCACTGGTTAGTGGCACCTGCTGAGATGCCGTCTGCCCAGCATATGGCTGAACCTGTGGTCTGCCTGTAGTGGGAGCAGGGAGCGGCACTGGCGCAGGATGCATGCTCTGCCGTTGCTTCTTGTCTACTGCCTTCCCCTGACTTTCCCGGTAAACCTCACAGGTACTTGGCATCACCAAGTATCTTAGGGAGGCCGCTGTCTGTAAACCCTGCTTTCCTGGCACCCTACAATCTGGGATCCAGTACTCTCTCTGGCTGGGTTTGCATACGGGGCTAGTAGGCAGAGTTGGTCCTATTGGGGCATTTCTAAACAATGTATTTACCTTAGGAACAGCAGGCTGTTCTGACAGCCTCATTTCCGATAGACTTTTTTTTTTTTTTAACTATTAGACATTTTCTCCTTTTACATTTGTTTCTTAAAATGTTTAGTTTTTAACAGATTCAGTCTGGTTTGCAGATACAAGTCTAAGAATATAATGATATCCTCTTCCTTCTTCCCTTAGACTTTTTTTTAGTAGTAGATATTTTCTAATAGATTTCTAAAAAAGTATATGGTGTTTAAAAGTAAAAACTTAATGTTTTCCTTTTTTCTTTCTCCATTTTCTTTTTCATAGATCGAGATTACTAATCAACAGCATGGAGGTGGGTTTCTGAACTTAAGAAGATGTTTGTTTTACTGTCCTTGGAACTATTTTTCGATAACATTAACATGATAATCCTCACTCTATGGAGGCTGACAATCAGAGTAGCATTTCCGTGGGTGAAGAAGAATCCTAGCAGATCACGTACCCTTCTCTTTTGAAGTGGCATGAGAGAGATGTGTGGCTGCAGGTGTGACTCTGTCAGTGCCACTGATTCTCTAAAGGGAAAGGCAGAGGAGCTGCCAGTGTGGTATGCTGGGATAGAGGCACCGGTTACCAGTATCACCTGCAAGGGTTTGACCTTTTCTGATATTTCCACATTGGGCTTCTTTTCTAAGGGTCCTCAAATAGGAACCACTCTCTAGGGCAAGTGTTTGGCTTAGCGGTTAAGACAATTAAGACGCCCTTATACCAGGCTCCAGTTTCCTGATTCCAGGCAGTGGTGATGGCTCAAGCAGTTGGGTCCCTACCACCCACATGGGAGACCTGGATTGTTCCCAGCTTCTGGCCCCAGCCCTGCCTTGGCTGTCGCAAGCCTTCTGAGAACGAATCAGTGGATGGGAGCTATGTCTGTCTCTCTGCCTCTTGAGTAAATAAATAAATAATTTTTTAAAAGATTCATTTTATTTACTGGAAAGGCAGTTATGGGAGGGTGGGGAGAGATCTTCCATCAGCTGGTTCACTCCCCAAGTGGCCACAAAGGCTAGGGCTGGGCCAAACTGAAGCCAGGATCCATGAGCTTCTTCTGGGTCTCCTACATGGGTGTGGGGGCCCAAGCACTTGGGCCATCTTCTGCTGCTTTCCCAGGTGCATTAGCAGGGAGCTGGATTGGAAGTGGAGCAGCTGGGATTCCAACCGGTGCCCATATGGGATGCTGGCATCAAAGGCAGTGGCTTTATTGGCCCCAGTGTATCATTTTAAAAATTAACCACTCATTCTTTGCATAGCCAGCCAGAGAGAGGAATGATATAGTTTTGAGTTTTGTAGACCTCATTCCTTCAAACTGTTGTTTGTGAGCCCTTTGTATGTGGGCTCTGTGTTTGCCTTGTAGAGGCTGCCAGTCCATTGGTGGAGAGAAATGGGAACAATGTTATAACTAAAGATGCTCTAATAGATGTATCTCTACACAGAGTCTAGAGTAATGAAAGAGGATGAACTTGGACTTCTCTGTATCTTTTTAAAAAGATTGATTTTATGTATTTGAAAGATGGAGTTAGAGAGAAAGATCTTCCACCCACTGGTTTACTCCCCAAATGGCTGCAATGGGGTGGGCCAGGCTGAAGCCAGGAGCTTCTTCTGGGTGTCCCATGTGAGCACAGGGTCCTAAGCACTTAGACCATCTTCCACTGCTTTCCCAGACACATCAGCAGGGAGCAGAATCAGAAGCAGAGTGGCCAGGGCTTGAACTGGCACCCATATGGGATGTTGGCATTACAGGCGGCAGCTTTACCCACTGTGCCACAATTTCACCCCCTTCTGTGCATCTTGAGTTGGAGTACAGAAGTAGAAAATTCAGCTTTTCAACAGAATTCCACTGCCCATTGTTTGATTCTGAAAACCCATTCAAATCTCCTATTATATTTGTGGACAGGGAAATTTATTTGAGAGAGCACCAGAGAGGTTGGTGTTCTGCCCAGTCACACAATTATGCCATGGTAGAGCCAGGACCCAAACTCTAATGGCAGTATACTTTGCTATAAGGTTTTTGGAGCACCAATAGGACAAACTAATGGGAGATGCTCTTTTTGCTTAGAGAATTGTCTCTGGCTACTTATTTTGTTTGTTATTTGTTTATTTGAGGGGAAAGGAGAGAGGGAGAGGAGAAAGGACAGAAAAGAGAAATATGTAGAGAGAGTTCCCATTCACTTGTTCACTCTCCAAAAGCCCACAACAGCCCCCTAAAGTTGAGAGCTGGGAACTCAATCCAGGTATCCCATATGGGTGGCAAAAGTCAACTACCTGAACTGTTACTGCTGCCTCCCAAGGTCTGCATTAGCTGAGGCTCGAATCTAGATGCTCTAATGTGGGATAAGGCATCCTTTTTTTTTTTTTTGGACAGGCAGAGTGGACAGTGAGAGAGAGAGACAGAGAGAAAGGTCTTCCTTTGCCGTTGGTTCACCCTCCAATGGTCACCACGGCTGGCGCACCGTGTTGATCCAAAGGCAGGAGCCAGGTGCTTCTCCTGGTCTCCCATGGGGTGCAGGGCCCAAGCACTTGGGCCATCCTCCACTGCACTCCCAGGCCACAGCAGAGAGCTGGCCTGGAAGAGGGGCAACCGGGACAGAATCCGGTGCCCCGACCGGGACCAGAACCCGGTGTGCTGGCGCTGCAAGGCAGAGGATTAGCCTATTGAGCCATGGTGCCGGCCGGGATAAGGCATCTTAACCAGTGTCTTAATTGCTAGACCAAACATCTACCCAACTACTTCTTAAAAAAAAAAAAAAAAAAAAAAGAGGTGGGGAGTGAACCAGTGGATGGAAGATCTCTTTCTGTGTCACTCTGCCTTTCAAGTAGATTAAAAAAAAAAAAAAAACTTTTTAAGAAAGGCAATCTACAGAGCAAAAGTTGGACAAGTTTGGTGGTGAGATCTGTAATTCAAATAAAATAAGTGTGTTTGCTAATCATTTTCTTTTTATTTTTTCAGGTCTGAGGATACCTCATTTCAATTAGAGTATTTCAGGATTTCTTTCTTTTAAATGTTGATATATTTGTATACATCAACCTAAAATGATTGGCATCATCTTCTTTATAATCCTACTTATAAATACGGTTTCCATGTTTTCTGTACTTCTGGGAAAAAATCGAAGGCTAACATTTGTGTCTTAGATATCTCAAAAGTAATTAATAACACCCATGAGTCGTACACTTTGGAAATTTATATTCATTAAATAAAAGATAAAAAAATAAAATAAAATAAAATAAATAAATAAATCTTTAAAAAATGAAAAAAAAAGTAATTAATAACATATCAGTAAAAATCTTTATTGAAAACCTCATGCATAAAAGCTATTCTTAGGGGTGGGAATCCATAGTTTGGGATGCCTATATCTCTCATTGGCGCAGCACCGATCAAGTCCTGACTGTTCCACGCTTCTGACCCAGTTTTCTGTTAATGCACCCGGAAGACAGCAGATGGTGGCCTGAGTACTTCAGTTTCTCCAACACATGTAGGAGATCTGGATAATATTCCTGGATTCATCCTGGCTTACACCTGGCTGTTGCAGTTGTTTGAGGAGTGAACCAACAGATGGAAAATATATTTTTCTGTCTTACTTTCACTCTCTGACAGTCTGCCTTTCAAATAAATAAATAAATCTTTAAAAAATAAAACTATTCTGATTCTTTGGAAAGCCACAAGAAGGGCTGAAAGGAAAAAAAAAAACTAATATAATTAAAAATACCAGGAAGTCATATATCAAGCACTTACTATGCAGTAAGTATACTATACATCTCCTCTCATAAGTTAGATAGAATTATTCATTCTTTGGTCTTCCACAAGACAGATGAAATCCAAGAAATGGAAGAGATACTTGTTGTCTCTTGGTAAAGCACTCAGGTCTGACCAACACCCACAATGATATGCAGCCTTCCCCTCCCCCAGGAACCACTTCCTCTTTTTTACTGGTTTCGCATAGAAAAAAAATAAAAAGGATTTTTGCTGCCTCACAATGGCAGAATGTTATTTGCAGTGGTCTTCTAGGTATCCTTTGCTGTCTGCAAGTGCGTGTGCCATCTTCATCATCTGAAGAATCAGTATCTTAGGTCTAACTCATGCTGAAGCAGGCTCTGAGTCAAGGATCAATTGCTAGCAGCTTATTAAGAAAAGGCTTCCAAGACCAAACAGTAAGAGGGTAGAGGATAAAGGAGAGGGAGTGGAGAGAAGCCAAGTGAGAGTATAATTGCAGAAGTCCCACACTTAGTTCTGCTCCCATGGGGAGCTCGAGAACACACAACACATCTCAAAGTTTGTCCTGCTTCAAAGCACAGGGGCTGGGCTTTGGTAATCCACATCCCCCTGTCTTTGGGTATGGAGGGATGTGGGATGGGGCGGAAGAGAAAACTCCTGGATACCTCTAGTGCTCCCCAGTGTCTGAGAGTAATCTGCAGGTGCTAGCTGTTAGCAAAGTATGCAAGAGCTGGGGGTGGGGTGGGGTGGGGTGGGTGTTAACTGGCTCCTAAAGCCAAATCTGGGTGGGGCTTTAAGTTGCCATTGTGAGTTTCTGTTAGCTTTCTCTGCTGGGCCCCAACATATGCAGTCCCAAACTCTGTGCAAATTAAAATCTAAGGCATTAGACCATTAAGGGGCGAATGTCACCGGACTCACCTGAGTTTGAATCCTAATTTCACAAAAGAGATTGCAACAGTTAATGTCACTGACTTGATCCTTTGTCACCATATCCACAATGAGCTAATTATGAAATTTACTCATTTAGTCATTCATTTGTTCAGCAAATATGGAGTATACATTCTGCACTAGGCACTGTTCAGAGCTGTCCTGAGAGAAGGGGATGGTGATGAGAAGGGCTCTGTAAGAGGTAAAGCTCAAAGGCAACCACTTCTATGTCCAGGAGTTTACTTTCATAGCCTGTTAGAACAAATCAGCTGAAATTCAGCAAAGAAATACAGGGGAAAACTTGGCACTGCACTGATGAAAAAGGATCCATGGAAGAATCCTTTCCCTGAAGGGTTTCAGGTAGCATGATCCGCACTCACCCTGCACAGTGAGTTCCTCCAAGGGTAGGCCTGTAGACAGAGCTCTCTTCTGACAGAGGATGACCTTCTTACTGAGGGATTTTACAAAGTCTCATTGTATTCTCAGGAAAACGTTGAGTCCTTCCTCCGTCAAAAGTCATCCTCTTTCATCTCTTTTAATCTTTTCCTGCCTCAATTTTCTTAACTGTAAAACGAAGGGTTCTTGGCTACTGACTGGTGTTGTCACAATAAGAAAGTCACTTGTGTACAAGAAGCTTACCTACTACATTTCTGGGATAGGAACTAAGTACCCATGCTTAGGCATGGCAGATAAGGTGGGCACAGTCTCCAGGACCCCAGTATAGACTAGAGGTTTCAACTCCATTCAAATGCAATATCTCCCCTCTCCCATTTTTTGACACGGCTTTTTAATGATAATTATTTTGGGGTGTCTCTTTTACTAATACGGTTATGAAAGTCAAGAAACACAGTATATGAAGGCTCTGGACTGGCTATACAGGCTGGTATAAAGAAGTGCCAGGTTTGGCAACTGGCCTGGGATCTCTGTGAACTGGTGGCACTGAAGACTAACAGGTGTACTGTATTGATGCTGTAGGGGCAGAAAAGGGGTGATCCATTTCCTGCCCGTTATAAATTCATGACTGACACCCAGATAACAAAAGATAGGCACCATGAGAAAAGCATAACAAATTTACTAACATGTAAATGTGCATGGAGCCACATAAGAGTTTCAAATAAAAATATAAAAGCCCAGCTCAGCACTGGGTTAAGCTGCCACTTGGGATGCCTGCATCCCATACTGGAGTGCCAGTTTGAGTCTTGGCTACTTTGTGCTTCCAATCCAGCTCCCTCCTCGTGAGCTTGGGAAGCAGCAGCAGATGATGGCTCAAGTACTTGAGTTCTTGCCACCCATCTGGGAGACCTGATGGAGTTCCTGGCTTCGGGCTTCAGCCTGGTCCAGTCCTGGCTGTTACAGCTATTTGGAGAGTGATTAAGCAGATGGAAGATATCTGTCACTCTTATCTTTCAAATAATAAATAAATCTTTAAAAAAAGAAAACTCAAAGGCCAGAAAGTTGAGGATCAAATGCCTTTTTCAAAGGGGAGAGGAAAGTAGGGGTGGGGGTGGCACTATAGGCAATTTAAAGGAATAGTGAAGGGTTTTTACAGGAGTGGATGGGCCTAGAACAACAGACAATGGCCTGCAACATAGTTCCTCAACTGAGTGTGGTATTTGATTTTCAGTCTCTTCTCTGTGATATGAGGTTTTTTTTTTTTTTTTTTTTTTTTTTTTTTTTTTTTTTTTTTTTGACAGGCAGAGTGGACAGTGAGAGAGAGAGACAGAGAGAAAGGTCTTCCTTTTGCCGTTGGTTCACCCTCCAATGGCCGCCGCCGCCAGCGCGCTGCAGCCGGCACACCGCGCTGATCCGATGGCAGGAGCCAGGTGCTTCTCCTGGTCTCCCATGGGGTGCAGGGCCTAAGCATTGGGCCATCCTCCACTGCACTCCCTGACCACAGCAGAGAGCTGGCCTGGAAGAGGGGCAACCAGGACAGAATCCGGTGCCCCAAGCGGGACTAGAACCCGGTGTGCCGGCGCCGCAAGGCGGAGGATTAGCCTAGTGAGCCACGGTGCCGGCCTGTGATATGAGTTTAATCTTCACTGGTTAATGAAATTTGAATAAGAAGAGTGAAAACAACTGGGTTCCTCTTTGGTGGATCCCCTCTTCAGGTAAATAGGGGAACTTTAGGGAAAGTCCCTCTCTGGGCTTCGGGAAAGAAAAAGGATAGGAGGCAGTGGTCCTAGGGCTGGGGCAGGCTTTGCGAGATCTTGAGGCTGCTTTAGTTCAGCATGTCAAGGCACCATAGCTGGGTATTGTTTTCTGAATCCCAACAGTAGCTTGGATTCAGAAATGGTATTGCTGGCTCTGGTATGATTCTTCTGAAAAAGGGCTTTAAAATTATGCAAAAAATCACTAAAAAGCACTAGGCTTGGGGGAAAATGATATGGGATCTTAATCACATAAGACCCTAACATATTGGTTAATCCTTGCTGATTAGCTTATGCTGTTTAGACAGTGAGCAACTCAAGTAAAGCACATGTCCCCACTTCCTGCTATTTCTCCCGAAATGTACAGCAAGAAATAAGCAACAGCCAACCAGCAGCTTGTGCCATAATGAGCAATTTGCATTAACCCTCTCCCCTGTATATAGACAGTCAAGCTGCTCTGCTGTCATCTGGAACACCTATTCTAGGAAAGCAGATTACCTGTTTCTGGGTGGCCCTCTAATAATTGGCTCTAATAAACTCCTTTATTTTCACATTCAGTATGCCTCAACTTGCTTTCTGTGTTGAGACTTCAGAATGGCCAAAATTCTAGGTAAAATTCCAAAAATAAACCAAAAAAACAAAGTACATCTTCCTTTGAGTTGCCTGGTGTTCACATTCCTGGAAAATTCAGTGTATGTAAGCCTGGCATAGATGGTCAATAAATATTCAAGAAATAAAAAAAAAAAACAGAAAAAATAAGACAACTGGAAAATAAAACACATTTTGACATGTGATTGTAAGCTCATATAATCAGCAGATTTTTCATATGTTGAGATTAGAGAGATAGAGAGGGGCCAGAGCTGTGGTGTAGTGGGTAAGGCTGCCGCCTGTAGTGCCGGCATCCCATATGGGCACCGGTTCGAGTCCTGGCTGCTCCATTTCCGATCCTGCTCTCTGCTGTGGCCTAGGAAAACAGTAGAAGATGGCCCAAGTCCTTGGGCCCCTGTACCAGCATGGGATACCTGGAAGAAGCTCCTGGCTCCTGGCTTTGGATCTCCAGCCCTTGCGGCCAACTGGGGAATGAACCAGTGGATGGAAGACCTCTGCCCCTCTCCCTCCCCCTCCCCTCTCTCTGCCTCTCCTTCTCTCTGTGTAACTCTTTCAAATAAATAAATAAATAAACAAATAAAATAAATTTAGAGAGAGAGAGAGAAACAAGGTGGGACCCTTGTGACTCAGTCCCTAAGTACTTCAAGTGACTTCATCCTTGGAACAACCCAAACTAGTCCTATTAACTTCTAAAATGCACCAATAGGGAGCCTTGTTGCCTTTCTGAGAATCACGTGTGCACAGTGGACAGCTGCTCACGTAATCACTGGCGGGCGTGGAGGAGGAAGCAACCCTGCCCTTCCTTTTCTCGGAAATCACCAGGCTTTGGAGAAAGGGAACTACAGTCGGGACTGTCCCCTTCTCTAATCTGAACCAGTGTTTTTTGCCCAGAGACTGGTGATGAGTCACTCTGAGCTCGGGTTCGGATTGGGCAGTTGGGAAACTGTAAAAGTAGATTAAAAGTGGGGGGAAACCCTGTATTTTTCATCATCCAGTTGTGGGAGTTTGCAACGCACTGCCCCACTGGGTTATCTTCGCTTAGCTGGCTGTGCACCACTGCCAGCCTGTGTGCATTCGTCATGAGTACACCCTCCTGCGTCGCCCAGCCTGGGGCTCACAACAGCCCCCCACTCTATACCCTCCGCCCCGCTCCACTTTGCGGCACAGGGTAGCCAGCCACTCACGTTCAGCTCCCACAGTCTGCTGTGCTGGAACGGAAAGCAGCCTAGGGCTGGCCAAGAGGCGGGAGGCTGGAGCGCCGGCTTTCTGCTCTCTAATTGTTGAAGCCCTGTCTGGGCAGGGCTGGGCTGGACAGGACATGTATCTAGGTCATTGATGGTGCCTGGGTGGGCTCCAGGGGCGGTAGCACTGCTTTCCGGGCTGCTCAGCCTTGTCCGGAGGGAGCTCCTTCCCAGAGCAGAGAGCTGCAGGCAGGTTGAGAACTGCGGAGTGGAGTGCAGCGATCCAGGAAGAGGCAGGTGTCTGGAGTCTGAGAGATGTATTGCCTCGGTAAGCAGCGAATGCGGTGGAGGGTGGGGTGCTGCACCCGCCTCACAATTTCACCCTTTTTCCTCCTGGGCTGCCACTTCTCCCCACCAGGTTCTAGAGCTTGCTTCTAAATCCAGATTGTGTTACACTAATTGTGTAACATTTGCCGACTTACATATTTTGAGATATAATTCACGAAACAATTAACATTTAAAGTTTACAACTGGGCCGGCGCCGTGGCTCACTGGGCTAATCCTCCGCCTTGCGGCGCCGGCACACCGGGTTCTAGTCCCGGTTGGGGCGCCGGATTCTGTCCCGGTTGCCCCTCTTCCAGGCCAGCTCTCTGCTGTGGCCAGGGAGTGCAGTGGAGGATGGCCCAGGTGCTTGGGCCCTGCACCCCATGGGAGACCAGGAAAAGCACCTGGCTCCTGGCTCCTGCCATCGGATCAGCGCGGTGCGCCGGCCGCAGCGTGCCGGCCGCAGCGGCCATTGGAGGGTGAACCAACGGCAAAGGAAGACCTTTCTCTCTGTCTCTCTCTCTCACTGTCCACTCTGCCTGTCAAAAAAAAAAAAAAAAAAAAGTTTACAACTGAGTGAGTTTTTACCATATTCTGAGGGTTGTGTACTCACCACCTCAATTCTAGAACATTTTCATCACCCCAAACCCAATAGCAGTCACTTCCCGTTTTTGCCAAGCCCCACAGTCCTAGGAAACCATCAGTTTTTCTATCTCTATGGATTGGCCTTTGACATTTCATATGAACTGAAATACACCAAATGTGTTTATACAGGAAGAAACAAGCCACTTGTGACTAGCTTCTCATCAAAAGTCGTTCATACTGTAGCAAGTCCAAGAACTTCATTCCTTTTTATTGCTTTGTAATACTCCATTGCACGGATACACTAAGTTTTATTTATCTATTCATCAGATAATGGGTATTTGGATTGTTCCTACTATGGGCTATTATAAATAATCTTGTAATCAATACTTTGTTTAAGTTTTGGTGTGAATATAAGTTTTCAGTTCTCTGGGGATACACCAAGGCTTGGAATTGTTGAATCATACAGAGAGCCCGTTTAACCTTTGAGGAACTCCCAGACTGTTTCCCAAAGCTTCACTCCAAAGTAGAATGTACCATTTCACATTCCCACCAGCAGTAATGTACTGGTAAGAGTTCTAGTTTTTCTATATACTTGCCAACACTTATCTGTATTTTTGATCATAGCTATTCTAGTGGATATGAAATGGTATCTCATTATGGTTTTGATTTGTATTTCCCCAATGACTAACAATGCATTATTTTAAATTACAAAATAATTTTAAAAGGATATATATGCTGAGGTTTTGAAAATTTAACTTCATGTGCCCCAAACCACAGCCAAAGCTCTCCATAGCTAACGATTAGGCTCTCTCTCTTTCCTGAAACAGGATCAGGGATAAAAATCTTCAAAACTCTTACTTGCATGGGTGGGAATTTGGGCTAGCAATTAAGACACATATGTCCTATATCAGAATGCCTGGGTTAAATCCTGGTTGTTGCTTCAGATCCAGTTTCTTTTAAATGCAGATCCTGGGAGGCAGTGGCAATGGCTCAAGTAGTTGGGTGCCTGCCACCTACAGAGGCAGCTCTGGATTAAGTTCCCAGCTCCTGGCTTCAGCCCAAACCCAGCACGCTGCCATTGTGACAGTCTGGGAAGTGAACCAGAGAATGGGAGCTCTGTCTATCTCTGCCTCTCAAATAAAAAAACCTAACTCTACTCGTTGCCTCTATTAGAAAGAGAATCCTGGGCAAGATGAACCTGCAAGCAGACTAAATGATTCATTTCTTATTTGTTGTCAGAAACTCAAATGTGTAAAGAGCTTTTTGGTATCTCTATTTTTACTTATATAAAAAAAGTGCTTCCTTGAGATTCTCATAATGGCTCTTGGTATTTAATGAAATTGTACTTCTTTTTGGGTATCTGTTGGGTTCCTCCTCCCCACTGCCTCAGGCCATGGAATGAGGAGAGGTCTTCCAAACTTTAAATAAATGTAAATATAATTTTTGCATATGAATTTTCTCTCTCTATATATATATTTTATACAACTCTTATGCAATTATCATTATACAATTATACACAATAATATATAATATAATGTAAATATATAAACATTTACAAATCTTACTATACAATCTTGTTTTAGGTATTATCAAAGCTTAGTATTTTTCTCATTTTTTTTCCAGATTGAACTTTTTTTTTTTTTAGCATTTTGTGATGTTTTTATTGGGGTGAGGGCACAGGGCGGGAAGGGCACGCCTCGCAGGTGCAGGGAATGTCCGTGCTGGTCAGTCTTCCTGGGATGCTTTGTGGAGCTTTTTTTCTCTTGGCACTGCTCTTGTTGGGGGCGGCCTCCTCGGGCCGCTGCTCCCTTCCTCTTCGGCAGAGAATTTCCCCTTTTTCTTGGGGACCTTCCTGGTGCCCGCCTCCTCCACATCAGTCACCATTTCCTCCTGGGCCGAGGGTTTCTTCCTCTTGGGAGGGCTTACTGTTTACTTACAAGCCACCCCTGTCTCTTCCAGATGACTCACCAACTCCTCCTTGGAGAAAGACTTCTTTTTCTTGGGTTTAGGGGAAGAGACAGATGGCTCTTCTATCCCGCAGATTCAACTGTCTTCTAAGAAGTTTCCAGAGGCTTCACCCGCTATGGGAGCACAGCAGTTGTGGAGGTGGAAACAGGACTAGAACCAGAATCAGAGTTCAGATAGAGTGGAAAATCTGAGCTCTAAATTCTTTTTTCTTTTCTTTTCTTTCTTTTTTTTTTTTTTTGAAATTTTTAAAAATTTGACAGATAGAGTTAGTGAGAGAAAGAGAGAGACAGAGAGAAAGGCCTTCCTTCCGTTGGTTCACCCCTCAAATGGCCGCCACGGCCGGAGCTACGCCGATCGGAAGCCAGGAGCCAGGTTCCTCCTGGTCTCCCATGGGGTGCAGGGCCCAAGCACTTGGGCCATCCTCCACTGTACTCCCTGGCCACAGCAGAGAGCTGGACTGGAAGAGGGGCATCCGGGACTAGAACTCAACACCCATATGATATGCCGGCACTGCAGGGGGAGGATTAACCAAGTGAGCCATGGCGCCAGCCCCTGAGCTCTAAATTCTTATGTCCATCAAGAGTGACTAGCCCACAGCTGTGAGATGTTTGACACGTATCGCTTCTCTGAAGACTGAATCCAAAAAGCATGATAATTACAAGAACATGCTGTGCTGGCATGGTGAATTCCAGACAAGCCTGAGGACACCTTCATCTGGGGAAGGAGATCAACTCCTGACCTGGCCCTGGACATAGAACTCATAGAACTCAGGAAAGTGACGGAGTAGTTGGCCTCACCTGGGAATCTGTAGAACCTGTAGTGATTGACCTAACTTGCCATGACTCTGTTGTGCTACTGAAAAATGGAGAAGGCCAAGGGGAAACACAAGGTCACCCCAAGGCCAGACAGATAGCTGTGTGGCAAACAGGGATGGCGAGTTCATGAGGGACAGAAATGTGAATGTGACCAACAGTGCCCAATGCAATTCTCTGGAAGAAAAAACTTGAAGTCACATACAACGTGTGGTTATATCTGATGTCGAATTTGCATGGATGGATACTCAGAAATTGAACTGAGTAGAAGATACATCTACTCCACAGAATGTGGCCACATCTTCTGTAGTTGGTGTCTATGCACTTCTCTTAAATATACTAAGACATGCTCGGTTTGTTTGTAAAAGATCAGCCACCATCAGTACCACCACATTTATATATGATGTGTACCCTGTTACTCAGGACAGACAGAATATCTGGTTGGATTTTTTTCATGCTCTTATGTAGGGACTGTGAGTTGTTGGCATCCAGTGCTCTGAGTTTAAGGGTAATCAGGGGCCAGCACCATGGCAAAGCAGGTTAAGCCACTTCCTGCAGCATCAGCATCCCATTTGGCTGCTGGTTCAAGACTCAGGTGCTCCACTTCTGATAAAGCTCCCTGTTATTGTGCCTAGGAAAGCAGTGGAGGATGGCCCGAGTGCTTGGGCCTCTGCATCCATGCAGGAGACCTGGATGAAGCCTGGCTTTGGCCTAGCTCAGCCCTGGCTGTTGCAGCCATTTGTGGAATGAACCAGTGGATAGAAGATCTCTCTGTCTCTGTCAGTCTCTGCCTGTAACTCTGTCTTTCAAATAAATAAATAAATAAATCTTAAAAAAAAAAAAAAAAGACTATTGCAGACCCTGTGAGACAGAAGATGATGGCTTAAAAAATTGGGTCCTTGTCACCCATGAGGGAAACCTGGATTGAGCTCCAAATCTAGGCTTCAGCCTGACCCAGTGCCACCCATAGTGGATGTCTGGTGAAAAACCCAAGGGATGAGAGCTCCCTCTGCCTCTTAAATCATAGAAATTATAAGACAATTTGTAAAATTCCCATCTGGAGGCCGGCGCCGCGGCTCGCTAGGCTAATCCTCCGCCTTGCGGCGCCGGCACACCGGGTTCTAGTCCCGGTCGGGGCGCCGGATTCTGTCCCGGTTGCCCCTCTTCCAGGCCAGCTCTCTGCTGTGGCTAGGGAGTGCAGTGGAGGATGGCCCAGGTGCTTGGGCCCTGCACCCCATGGGAGACCAGGAAAAGCACCTGGCTCCTGGCTCCTGCCATCGGATCAGCGCGGTGCGCCGGCCGCAGCGTGCCGGCCGCAGCGGCCATTGGAGGGTGAACCAACGGCAAAGGAAGACCTTTCTCTCTGTCTCTCTCTCTCACTGTCCACTCTGCCTGTCAAAAAATAAAAAATAAAATAAAAAAAAATTCCCATCTGGAATATATAAAAAGCTCATGTCTCATATACTCTGAGATCACTTTTAGTTTCCCTTGGTTCCTTGTTTCAGGGCTGGACTTTGGTTGTCAAAGTGTACCAGATACTGGTGGTTGACCTCAAAGTAAATTTCCCTTTCTCCTAGTCATCAAGTTTTTCTGCTGCTGTTGGCCACATGTGGGCATTATGAACCATGTAAATAAGGGTTGTTCTCTGGAGATGGTGGCACGTAGATGGAAGGAACTGGGGAGACGAACAACTTTGAAAACCAGAGTCACCACACCACCAGCCAAATTTGGACTTGTACTTGAAAGAGAAATAAACTTCATTTTTGCTTAAGCAACCATTATACTGTGTTTATTTGTCAGGCTGAAACGTAAAACTAACCATTACACTGGGTCTCATTTAGAGTAATGGAATCATTGTTTTAGTTAATGAATCAGGCAGGATGCTGTCTCTAGGTCTCTCTAAACTTCTTGGTTCTACTGGAGTAGATTAGTCCTTTCTGACCACCTCTAATACCAGTAGGTGGACACCAGGCCCCGTGGGGTCTCCTAGTGGCCTGCAAGGCCAGTCAACAGAGTTGTCTAGGCACACTGGGACACAGAGTTGTGGTTCTGTGCTCCCTGACTCGCCAGGCCAGAGAGGATCTGCCTTCATGCTGGCTTTACAGGTGTCCTTGCCTTCCTCCACACTGGTCAGCTCATCAACAAGTAGGCACGTTTCTCTGTAAATAAACTGGCTGGGGTCACGGGCTTTGGGAACTGTCCTGTTCTGCCACAGCCCTTTTTCTTTGGCAGAGAATCATGTAGCACTTTTAATTCAGCCTACACTCTAGAATGGGAGGGGTGTGACTTATGCAGTCCTCTTACCATTTCTCAAGAAAGAAATGTACCAGAGCTGGCACTGTGGTGCAGTGGGTAAAGCTGCTGCCTGCAGTGCTGGCATCCCATATGGGTGCCGGTTCAAGTCCCGGCTGCTCCACTTCCGATCCGGCTCTCTGCTATAGCCTGAGAAAGCAGTGGAAGATGGCCCAAGTCCTTGGGCCCCTGCACACGCATGGGAGACCCGGAAGAAGCTCCTGGCTCCTGGCTTTGGATCAGCGCAGCTCCGGCTATTGCAGCCATTTGGGCAGTGAACCAACAGGTGGAAGACTTCTCTCTCTCTCTCTCTCTCTCTCTCTCTGCCTCTCATAACTCTGCCTTTCAAATAAATAATTATCTTTTTTTTTTAAAAAAAAGAATGAAACGTACCTTGCTTCTTCCTTACAGTGACTGAAGCACACCACCCCCCTGACAGGGGCTCAGCTGTACAATGGAGCAGGGGCTGCCCCTGCAGCATGCCTGTCCACTCCCCAGACCTCAGATGCTTGACTTGGCACACGATATACAAGATGAATAGCTTCTGGTTTATGTGGCATAAACCATTCAGTGGGTTTCTTTTTATGTTCTAAAATGAAATGAGGAAGAAAAAGAACATAAAAATTATAAAAATGTAAAAAAGTTTTAAATATGCTCTTTCCACATTTTCATAGATTATCTTGTGTATGCCACTTTGGGGACTGATAAATGCTCTGTGACAAAGCAGTATGTCACAAATTTGATGGAAACAGAGGAGATGCCTGTTCAATGCAGTCCAGCTTTTGCACGTGTTGTCTATGGGATCAGGGTGAAGAACACTCTCAGTTTGCTGTCAGCCCTGTGTCCCGCCCCCATCATATTCTACACAGTTTACTCATACATTGATTTACCTACCAAACTCCTATAGACATTTGAGGTTTTGGTTTCTCCTTTAGTGGAAAAAATAAAGGGATCCCAGCTTTTCAAAAAATCAAAGTAAGGAGTCAGCACTGTGGCGTAGTAGGTTGAAGCTCTGCCTGTGGTGCCAGCATCCCATGTGGTGCTGGTTTGAGTTCCTGCTGCTCCACTTCCTTGTTTTTTTTTTTTTTTTTTAAGATTATATTTATTTAGTTGAAAGTCAGAGTTACACAGAGACAGGAGAGGCAGAGAGAGAGAGAGAGAAAGAGAGTGAGAGAGAGAGGTCTTCCATCCGACGGTTCACTCCCCAATTTGCTGCAACGCCTGGAGCTGCGCTGATCCAAAGCCAGGAGCCAGGAGCTTCTTCCAGGTCTCCCATGTGGGTGCAGGGGCCCAGGGACTTGGGCCATCTTCTACTGCTTTCCCAGGCCATAGCAGAGAGCTGGATCGGAAGTGGAACAGCCGGGTTCGAAATGGCACCCATATGGATGCTGACGCTTCAGGCCAGGGTGTTAACCCATGGCGCCACAGTGCCAACCCCTGCTCCACTTCCAATCCAGCTCCCTGCTAATGCGCCTGGGAAAGCAGTGGAAGATGGCTAATGTGCTTGCACCCATGTGGGAGACCAAGAAGAAGCTCCTGGCTCCTGGCTTCAGATTGGCCTGGCTGCAGCTGTTGTGGCTATTTGGGAGTGAACCAGCAGATGGAAGACCTCTCTCTCTCTCTCTTTAAAAAAAAAAAAAAAAGATTTATTTATTTATTTGAAAGAGTTACACAGAGAGAGGAGAGGCAGAGAGAGAGAGAGAGGTCTTCCACCTGCTGGTTCACACCCCAGCTGGCTGCAATGGCCAGAGCTACACCGATCCTTAGCCTGGAGCGCGGAGCCAGGAGCCAGGAGCCAGAAGCCAGGAGCCAGGAGCCAGGAGCCAGGAGCTTCTTCTAGGTCTCCCATGCAGGTGCAGGGGCCCAAGCACCTGGGCCATCTTCTACTGCTTTCCCAGGCCACAGCAGAGAGCTGGATTAGAAATGGAGCAGCCGAGGCTGGCGCCGCGGCTCACTAGGCTAATCCTCTGCCTGCAGCGCCGGCATCCCAGGTTCTAGTCCCGGTTGGGGTGTCGGATTCTGTCCCGGTTGCTCCTCTTCCAGTCCAGCTCTCTGCTGTGGCCCGGGAAGGCAGTGGAGAATGGCCCAAGTGTTTGGGCCCTGCACCTGCATGAGGGACCAGGGGTGGCTACCTGGCTCCTGGCTTTGGATCAGTGGGGGGTGAACCAATGGAAGGAAGACCTTTCTCTCTGTCTCTCTCTCTCTCTCACTGTCTAACTCTGCCTGTCAAAAAAAAAAAAAAAAAAAAAAAAAAAAAAAGCGCAGCCGGTCTCGAACCGGCACCCATAAGGGATGCCAGCACTGCAGGCAGCAGCTTTACCAGCTATGCCACAGCACCAGCCCCACAAATAAATAAATCTTAAAAAAAATCAAGGTAAATTTTAGAGATAGTGAAATGCATTGATCTTAAGTGTATAATTTGATGAATTTGGACAAATGTATTCATTTAACCAACATTGAAATCAAAATATACAACAATTCCATCACCCCCAGAAAGTTCCCTTATGCTTCCTTCTAGATAATCCTCATCCCCTACAGGCAATCACTGTTCTGATTACTGCCGCTGTAGATTTGTATGGAGACACTGACTTCAGTTATTTCATTATCTAGCCCAGCTCATCAAGAAGGGAAATTCAACAAGGACTTGGAGTATAAGCACTAGGGAGGGATCAAGGGTTTGGTTTAAGGAGGGAAGGGGAAGAGAATGACTTACATCGTCTCTTGTAAGAATTGAGGTAAGGGGGCAGGGATTTGGTGTAACAGTTGAGACACGGCTTAGGATGACTGCATCCCATGCTGGAGTATCTGGTGCAAGCCCCAGCTCCTCTTCTTCCAATCCAGCTTCTTGCCAGGTGAACTCTGGGAGGCAGCAGATGATGGTCCAAGCACTTGAGTCTCATCAAGCACTTGGGAGACCTGGAGTTCCTGGCTCCAGCCTGGCCCACTCTTGGCTATTGTGGGCATTTGGGTGATAAGCCAATGGATGGAAGAACTCTCTGTTTTTCTGTACACCTTTCAAATAAAAAGAAAATAAACAAACACAAAATTTTAAAAAAGAATCAAGGCAAGAAAATATTACTAGCGATATTTACTATGTATTAAGCAATAGATGTGGGGCTGGTGTTTTGGTGTAGCGGGTAAAGCCACAGCGTGTGATACTGGCAGCCCATATAGGTACCAGTTTGTGTCCTGACTGCTCCACTGCTGATTCAGCTCCTTGCTAATGGCCTGAGAAAAGCAGCAGAAGATGGCCCAAGTGTTTGGGCCCTTGCCACCTATCTAGGAGACCAGAATGAAGCTCCTGGCTCTTGGCTTTGGCTTAGCCCAGTCTTGGCTGTTGTAGCTATCTGGGGAATGAACCAGCAGATGGAAGAACTCTCTCTTGGTCCCTCCCTCTCTTTCCATAATTTTGACTTTCAAATAAATAAATATATTTTTTAAAAGCAATAGTTACGTTTCAGGCATAACTTCACATGCCATAGATAGTCAAGGAAACACTTAGGCAGGAGCAGGAAGTGAGCTGACACATGGCACATGAACATGAATAATCTGACATGACAATATACAGTTATATGAAGAAGTGAGAACTAAAGATAGACGAGACCATTAGGGCCTAGGCTTATTGCCTGGCCTATACTAAACTATCCCTACTGCATATGTTGGGTACAGCTGCCAGTACAAACATGTTACTCACTGAGAACCTGAAATTCTTTTTTTTTTTTTTTTGACAGGCAAAGTGGACAGTGAGAGAGAGACAGAGAGAAAGGTCTTCCTTTTTGCTGTTGGTTCACCCTCCAATGGCCACCGCGGCCAGGTACTTCCCCTGGTCTCCCATGGGGTGCAGGGCCCAAGCACTTGGGCCATCCTCCACTGCACTCTCTGGCCACAGCAGAGAGCTGGCCTGGAAGAGGGGCAACTGGGACAGAATCCGGCACCCCGACCGGGACTAGAACCCGGTGTGCTGGTGCCACAGGCGGAGGATTAGCCTAGTGAGCCGTGGCGCCGGCCCTGAAATTCTTAAGAAGGATAAGCTTTTAGGGTCTTTCCTCAGCTACATCAATTAGGTCCCAGTATTAAATCTGTGCTGGGGTAGTTAAGGAGCATTAGTGAAGCCAGTTGGCTCTCAGTGACATCGTTCCCTCACTGGCTGTCTGTACAGCAGGAGTTTCCCTGCAGTGGAGCAGGGAGCAGCAGCACTCACCCAGGTGCAGATGCACTCCCAGTGCTTCTTACCTACTGCCTTCCTCTGGCTTTCCTGGCAGCCTCATGGACACTTGGCACCATGGAGTGCCTTAGGGAGGTCTTTGTGAACCCTGCTCTCTTGGCACCTCATGATTCTGAACTCCTTCAGTGCTCTAGGGGTTTGCATAGGAGGCTAGTAAGCACCGTTGGGTCCTATTGGGCATTTCTAAACAATGTATTCATGGTTAGAACAACAGACTACTCGACAGCTTTACTTCTAATAGTTTTAGAATTTGTTAATACCTGGTATTTTTAAAAAGATTTACCTCTTTTTATTTGAAAGGCAGAGTGAGCTATCTGCTGGTTCATTCCTCAAATGTCTACCACAGCCAGAGCTGAGCCAGGCTGAAGCCGGGAGCTAGGAACTTCATCTGGTCTCCTACATGGGTGGCAGGGACCCAGGCACTTGATCCATCATCCACAGCCTCCTAGGATGCATTAGCAGGAAGCTGGACCAGAAGCATGGGGTAGCTGAGATGCAAACCAGGCACTCTGCTGTGCAATGTGGTGTCTCAAGTGGTGGCTTGATCTGCTGTGCCACAACGCCCACTGCAGCACATGGTATTTTTAAAAAATATTTATTTATTTGTATGACAGAGAGAGTGCCATTGGGGGGGGGAGGGAGGGAGGGGTGGGAGAGAAAGAGAGAGAGAGAATCTTCCATGCACTGGTTCACTCCCCAGATGCCCACAACTCTATCCATTGGTTCACTCCTCAAAAGCCCACAACAGCAGGGCTGGGCCAGGCTGAAGCCAGGAGCCAGGAACTCCATCTGGGTCTCCCACAAGGGTCGCAGGGACCCAGGTGCTTGGGCCATCTTCCACTGCCTCCCAGGTACTTAACTGGAAGCTGGATGAGAAGCAGAGCAGCCGGCACTCAAATCAGCACTCCAAAATGGGATGTTGCAAAGGTGGGTTAATCTGCTGCATCACAATGCTGGCCCCAGCAGACAGTATTTTAAAAGTAAAACTTGGGGCCGCCGCTGTGGCTTAGCCAGTAAAGCTGCTGCCTGCAGTACCGGCTTCCCATATGGGAGCTGGTTCAAGACCCAGCTGCTCCATTTCTGATCCAGCTTTCTACTATGGCCTGGGAAAGCAGTAGAAGATGGCCCAGGTTCTTGGGCCCCTGCACCCGCATGGGAAACCTAGAAGAAGCTCTTGAATTCTGGTTTTGGATTGGCCCAGCTCTGGCTGTTGCAGTCACTTGGGGAGTGAACAAGTGGGTGGAAGTTTCTCTCTCTCTCTCTCTCTCTCTCTCTCTCTGCCTCGGCCTCTCTGTAACTCTGCCTTTCAAATAAATAAATAAATCTTAAAAAAAGTAAAACTTATATGTTCTTTTCCCTCATTTTCAATTTCCTAATTCAGTTTCTTGTAATCTGCAGGTAGATTTTTGACTTTGAATGTCTTTTCTGCTTTATTGTCCAGGGATTATTTAGAGATAGATCTGACATAAGAGCCTTCACTCTATGGGGCCACCAATCAGGGTGGCATTTGAGATGACCCCTTCCGTTCCCCCTTGGTCTTTAGCAGACAGCCTGGCTCACATTTTCTTCTCCCATGAAGCGGCATGAAGACGGGCACAGCCCCAGGTGTGGCTCTGCCAGCATCACTTTCTTTCTAAAGGGAGGGCAGAGGAGCAGCCAGTGTAGCTCCCACCCTGCTTGGCCTCTCTGTTAAGAGCACCTTTAGAGAAAAACCACACTCTTCCTGTGCTATGAACAAGCACAAGCCACAGAAGCAGCAGTTATTCTGCTATCCAATGAGAAAAGAGAGGGTTTGGTGTGTTTCTGGGACCTGCTAATTTATTAATTCACTGGCTCACCCACTCATTGAGCTAGTATTTATTAAAGTTTGATAATGTGGTAGGCCTTTGTCACTAAAAAAGATGAATAAGTCTATTCCTCTAAGACAACAGAACTATAAACCACTATAAGTTTCCTCCAGGAAGTTCACAGCTAGTAGGGAAGAGGTTTGAAAACAGTTTTAATGAAAAAAAAGAATGAGATGTAATAAAAAGCTATGATAGACGTATCTCCAGGGAGTGGCTAAGGCATAAAAAATGAAAAATGAATTCTTAGTAACTGTCTTGGAGCCTTAAAGATGGAAAACTAAGCCTTTCATTTATATTCAACTCTGCTGGAGTCCTTGAAGCTTAGTATTTATTTATATCTCTGCTATATTTCAAGACAAAAAGTTTGTCACACCAATTTTAATACAATAATAATAAAATACATGATATCATGCATGCAATATATAATAAAGAATAATATGATAAATATTTAATAATAATAGCTGTTAACAGTTACAGGTACCCACCATGTGCCAGATACTGCTAAGCACTTTATATATATCATCTCATTTAGTTCTTATAATAATCATATAAAGTAGATATTATTGTTCCTATTTTAGATATGATAACATTAAGACTTGGAAAAGAAAAGTAACTTGGATTAATGCTTTTTCCTACTAATATGATAAAACCCGGTATGTTTAGTTTCTTAGATATCACTGCCTGTTCTGCTTTCTACTTGGCTTTTAAATAGTGAAACAAAGACTTGAAGTATTCCTTGTGGTGACTGGGGCCTCTTGCTATGTAGGTTTGGCATCACAGATTTCTATAGGGGGCAGGGGGCATAGGGATACACATTCTACACATGGAAGGACTGATGCCCAGAGGCTCACAGGTCTTAGCCAAGATTACCCAGTGCTCTGGTGGGAGACAAGACTTCTCTCTTTCAGGTCAGTATTCCCACTCCTGGGCTAAGGTCTTGAGAACATGTAGACTCCAGGATTTAGTACAATCATCTGTACTAAACATTGTTAAATGTTGGCCAACTACAAAAATATTCAAGATGAAGCAAAGTTTTTTTTTGACAGAACTTTCATTGCCTTTTGTTTTGTTTTTAAAGGGAAACTTAAACCTTATTTATTTTCTTTAGACAACTAGGAAGATAGATCACAACATTCAAACAGTGAATAGACAGGTTATATGATCATTTCAATAAGTTGGTAAAAAAATTAAGATCTTTATAAAAATGATAAGGTGTCATGCTGGGGCACAACACTGCAAGTTGCAAAGACCCTAGGCAAAAATGGGATTTAGTAATGTGGGGCTGCCTTCCCGTCCTTCGTTCTCAGGGAGTCAACGCTTGTCCTAGCCCAAGTTGCTTGCTTTTTCTCCTTTGGCTTTCCTGTTGCTAGGGGATTGTCTGAATAAGGCTTTGTTAATTCAGGGGGCTAAATAAGCAATGCTGTGTTTAGGCTTTCTTTCCATTCTGTTGGCATGAAAACCAGGTTTTTCCAAACTCAGTACTTTACAGCTCTCTTAATTATGTAGCCAACAGTTCATCTTTTACCAGTCATCCCTGGATATTGGTGCATATCACCGTTAAAGCCCTCTTTCCCTTCAAGGGGAAAGTGTCCCTGCAAATTTATCCTGGTACTGCATGAGAGAGGAGCTGTGTTTCCCATACCCAGTGTGACATCACTTCTGTATTTGCATGTATTTGCATCGTCTCCAGGCTGAAAGATGCACTGTTCAAGAATGTCAAAAAACACATATTCGTATCTTGATGGCTAAAAAACGAATATAGCTCTTTAAGATTCTTTCTCAAACTGCTTTCCCTCCCAATTCCACATCTTAAATCAACTTTCTACTTGGCTTTTACTTGGCTTGTATATACTTGGCTTGATCTTGTATATAAAACAGAATCAAGCAACACAAAGACCCAGAAACGTTTTTCCTCTAAATTTTTTAAAAATTATTTTATCTATTTGAAAGACAGAGTTACAGAGAGAGAGAGAGAGAGAGAGAGAGAGAGAGAGAGAAAGGTCTTCCATTCCGCTGATTCACTCCCCAAGTGACCACAACAGCCAGAGTTGAGATGATCCGAAGCCAGGAACCAGGAGCTTCTTCCTGGTCTCCCACCCGGGTGCAGGGGCCCAAGGACTGGGGCCATCTTCTACTGCTTTCCCAGGCCGTAGCAGAGAGCTAGATTGGAAGAGGAGCAGCCGGGACTCAAACCGGTGCCCATATGGGATGCCGGGACTGCAGGCTGGAGCTTTAACCCGCTGGTCCATAGTGCTGGCCCCAACTTCTAAATTTTCTAAATTGGTGACTTCGTGGATTTTGTGTTACAGCATATGGAAACTGGTGTGGCGTCACCTCAGGTAAACAGGAGACTGCCAACACACAGAAGCCCCTTTCCTCAAACTGCACCAGACCTCAGGCATATTAGAGGAACCCAATAGCCTACTGGTATCTGTGTCACTAAGAAGAATCTGGTGCCTTGGAGGGCTCTGATTTGGTACAAAGGAGATCCCATTGCCAGGACAAACATTTGCCTCATGAAATTTAGACTCTAAAACAACTTCCTGTGTCATCTGTAAACCAAATTTTTGCACGATTTTTTTTTTCACCATTTCACTTACAAGGACTGACATATAAAAGAACTGGGCTCTCTCTCTCTCTCTCTCTCTGCCTCTGCCTCTCTGTAACTCTGCCTTTCAAATAAATAAATCTTTTTTTAAAAAAGAAAGAAATATAAAAGAACCAGTGTCCAGAGGCAAGTGACATGCTTTAAACTTGTTGCCTTCCTTGACTTCTTCATTCATTAGTTTCTGTTTAAAAGACTAAAATTCCCATTCCTCTTTTAAATAGATTCCTTCCTTCAGCCCTAATGTCCACTGCCATAGACTTTTTATTTCCCAATGAATGAGAGCAACTCCTTCATCTTTTTCCTCATGGTTGGGATGAGATGTGTGCGTGGTCATCCACGCACTTGGCCACACAACTGTCTAGCTGCCACTTTACCTGTAGCTCCAAATTCTCCACATCTAGTGAATCTTTGGCTTTATCGCTGCAACGCATGGTTCTCCAGGCCAGGCAGCCCTGGAATTGCTCTAAGTCGCTGGTCACCAAGGCCCAGGCTTGAGCCAGAGGCCATGGCAGTGGTCAATGCACTGGTACACTGATGTACAGATGCCTGGCTCCCCTCATAACAGCTGGCGCTGCACTGGAACATGAGGGCCTGCACCTTATGGATGTCTTCCTGCTCCAGATTCTTCACCATGAAGCCCACCACCTCCTGTACCCAGAGCTGCTGCAGCCCCACCATGCTGCACCGTGCCGGAACCTGTGTGGATGCCTCATCGCCTTTTCTCTGACAAAGAATTTGGTCCAACAAATGCTAGGTACAGTCAAGGTGGGTAAGACAAAGCACAACTCTGCTGTTGTTTACAACTTACTGGGAAGGGTGGTGGGTCCAGGGGGAGACGTGCAAATGATTAAAATACATTGTTAAGGCCAATGGTATAGACGTGTACATACACCTAAGGTGCTACAGAAATGTGTAAAACAGTGGTTCTGAACTGGGGGGGTGGGTAATTCCAACTTCCACCCACAGCATAAGCTGGCAATAACTAGAGTGGTGCTACTGGCTGAAATTCACAGGACACCCTCCTACAACAGACTTAGCTCACAATGTCAGAAGGACTGAGGATGGAAAACATTGGGATAAAGCCAGCAAATGGGAGGCAGAGCGGGTAACGCCTTGGTAGGGGGCCGAGGGGATAGTTCAGTGAAGGCATAATGACTGAGGGCAGCGAGGGACCAGCAGAAGGGACAACATGTGCAAAGCCACCAGAGCAGAGTGTATGTGGGCAACCACACACACCAGGAGCAGAGCTGTCGATGTTCAGGTTGGACAGCACACAGGAGCTAGACACTCCAGAAAACAGATTGAGATGTGGCTCTTTCAGGAGCACAGACCCATAATGCATCTCTGTGAGCTAAAACAGCTCACGAACGCTGTAAGAAATGAATGACTTTCCCCATCCTGCTTCCTTTGGTTCCCAGGCCTTTGTCACTTTCTCAGAGGCAGGGTCAGGGCTGAAACAGCTCTCAAGCACAGCCTCTCCACCGCGTCTCGATGCTGTGACAGGACGAGGAGCAGGAGTGAGGCAGCTATTTTGACCACATTCGGCTTCTAGGTTGCTCTTTGATAGAGCAGTCTAGTCCAGAAATGGGGATCTGGGAACGTTGGCATCAGACAGCTACCCAATCAGGGCTTCTCTTTCTCTTTCTCTTAAGCAAATGCTGATCAAAGCAACTGACAAACTGTCACGGAATCTGCCGGACTTCGCTGTGGCCTTTCCTCTGCTCTCCAGCTCCTGAAACTTTTCCTCCTTATGTCATGCTCTGAGCCCATTCCTAGAAAACTGGTAGGTCTCCAACTCCGGATCTGCAGCACCCTGGGCCTGCTGAGCTCTGATACAAGTAGACTGCTTCTGCCCCCTGGTGGCCTGATGATCAAGCTTCATGGAGGTAAGTCACTCTCAACACAGCAGGTTTTGCAGGCACAGTGAGGAAAACTAGATCGCAGAGCCTGAAAGGAGATTTGGGGAATTATTTAACATGAGATGACTTCTATACCCTCTTCAGACCTTATAATAACTGAGAATTTAGATTATAGAGACTGGTAGAAAACATGCTGTGTAGGATGTCCACACCCCCTATGGAGTACCTGGGTTTGAGTCCCAACTCCACTCCTGATTCCAGCTACCTGGTGGTGTGTACCCTAGGAGGCAGCAGGTGATGGCTCAAGCGATTGGGTGGTAGGGACCCACCAATGTAGGAGACCTGGATCGAGTCCTGGCTCCTGGTTTTGGCCTGATCCAACTCTGGGCCAGGGGATGGAAGATATCTCTCCCTCTCTTTCTCTGTTGCCTTTTAAATAAATAGGACAATCAAAAATAATGAAATCTATCACAATATTTTGAGAAAAATGAAACACTACACAAAAAATTACCCTCCTTATTAATGCAATCATTATATTAATTTTAGATTAAAATTATTATGTATAACTTGGTTTGCTTGTTTATTATCACAGTTGATTTTTTTGAAAAATTGGATTGGTTTTTCTGTTAAAATTTTAAAATGTTTATTCATTTTTATTTATATGAAAGGTAGGATGACAGTGAGAGAGGGAGACAGACAGAAGGAGAGAGACATAGAGCCAGTATTGTGGCATAGCAGGTTAAGCATCTGCTTGTGATACTGGCATCCCATATGGACACCTGTTCAAATCCTGGCTGCTCCACTTCCTATCCTGCTCCCTGCTAATGCACCTGGGAAAGCAGCAGAAGATGGCCCAAGTTCCTGGGGCCCTTCACCCACGTGGGAGATCCTGATAAAACTCGTGGCTCCTGGCTTTGGCCTGGTCCAGGCCTGACAGCTGCAGCATTTGGGGAGTGAACCAGCAGATAGAAGCTCTCTCTCTCTCTCTCTTTTTTTTTTTTCTCTCTCTCTCTTGCTCTTGCTCTCACTCTTGCTCTCTTTTTCCTTCTCTCTCAAATAAGTAAAAATTAAATATATAAAAAGAGAGAGAGAAATTGGTTCTATTAGCTTGTTAATCTCCAAATGCCTGCAATACCTGGGCTGGGCCAGGCTGAAGACAGGAGCCAGGAACTCCATGCAGGTCTCTCCTATGTATGGCAGAGACTCAAGTACTTGAGACATCATCTGCTGCCTCCCAGGGTATGCATTTACAGGAAGCTGGATTGGAAGGCCGAGGTGGGACTCGATTCCAGGCATTCTGATAGGGGGTGTGGGCATAACTGGCAGCCCAAACCACCATACCACAGACAGACAGACACTCACCCTGTATTTTATGTTAAAAGTAGAGTTGATTATTACAGGAGTTAAACATTTCTAATTGAATTCTTTCCTTTAAGATCTCTTCAGAGCTTAAAAAAAAAAAAGTGGGGGATTGTATTCTTCTATAAATAGTGTTTTCTTGATTGTCAGACAGACCAAAGAAAATGTTTATTTCCCATGAGAAAGCTGTAAAACACTTTTTTTTTTTTGACAGGCAGAGTGGACAGTGAGAGGGAGAGAGAGAGAGAGAGACAGAGAGAAAGGTCTTCCTTTTGCCGTTGGTTCACCCTCCAGTGGCCGCCGCGGCTGGCACACTGCGGCTGGCACACCGCGCTGATCCAATGGCAGGAGCCAGGTGCTTCTCCTGGTCTCCCATGGGGTGCAGGACCCAAGCACTTAGGCCATCCTCCACTGCCTTCCCTGGCCACAGCAGAGAGCTGGCCTGGAAGAGGGGCAACTGGGACAGAATCCGGCACCCCGACCGGGACTAGAACCCGGTGTGCCGGCGCCGCAAGGCAGAGGATTAGCCTAGTGAGCCGCAGCGCCAGCTGTAAAACGCTCTTTAAAATTCATTGACATAAAAGTCTGATCTATTGGCCCTTATGTTCTGAGCTTTGATTTCCACTAGTTTCCACTTCTTACAAAATTTTATTTTATTTTATGTACATTAGTCACACAATTGGGCTCTAGTTTCCTCCTTCATGGAACTTTTAGGTTTGTCCTAGAGTTCTCTGTCCTTAACTGTTGAAGCCAAAAGGACTATAAGCATTTTATTTATAATTTCTAGAGGAAAAAATAAGCATTATTGCTTGTACACATTATACTGTATTCTTTTAAGATCAAGCCAGTAGGGGTTGGTGCTGTGGCATAGTGAGTAAAGCCGTCGCCTGTGGCACTGGCATCCCATATGGGTGCTGGTTTGAGTGCTGGCCACTCTACTTCTTATCCAGCTCCCTGCTAATGGGCCTGGGAAAGCAGTGGAAGGTGGCTCAAGTACTTGAACCCCTGCATCCATGTGGGAGAACAGGAAGAAGCTCCTGGCTTCAGACTGGTCCAGTCCGGGCTATTGTGGCCATTTGGGGGAGTGAACCAGTGGATGGGAGATCTCTTCTGTCTCTCCCTCTCTCTCTCTCTCTCTCTGTAGCTCTGTTTTTTAAATAAATAAATAAATAAATCTTTTTTAAAAAAGTGCTTAATACTTTTGAAAAAGATTGTAAGTAAAAATACACTTCTCTGTAATAAAAAAAAATCATGATAATGAGTTTCCCATTAATTCAAAGATTCAGGTACAGGATGTAAAACAGTAAATTAAATGATTTAAGATTTCCTTCAATTCTAAGAAGCTCTGAAAAGCCAGTTTCAGAATATTTCTTTCACACAAATGGCAAGACAACTGGCAAAACAGTGTCTTACTCTTTTTTTTTTTTTTTTTTTGGACAGGCAGAGTTAGACAGTGAGAGACAGAGAGACAAAGGTCTTTCTTCTGTTGGTTCACCCCCCAACCCCCCAAATGGCCACTACAGCCAGTGCAATCCAAAGCCAGGAGCCAGGTGCTTCCTCCTGGTCTCCCATGGGGGTGCAGGGCCCAAGCATTTGGGCCATCCTCCACTGCCTTCCCGGGCCACAGCAGAGAGCTGGCCTGGAAGAGGAGCAACCGGGACAGAATGCAGCGCCCCGACCGAGACTAGAACCCCGGGGTACTGGTGCTGCAGGCAGCGGATTAGCTTAGTGAGCTGCGGCGCCGGCCATTCTTTTTTTTTTTTTAACAGTGGTAACATTAATATTCACAAAGACTGCAGTGCAGAATAGGTCATAGGGGCTCAGTTATAAAGGTACAAGTGCTTGGGATTATTAAACAGTGCTGTAGGGATGACTAGACCAGAATGGAACTAAAGGGAAAATATTTAAAAATGAACTCAAATTCACAATCAGAAGACCACAGTCTCCTGTGCTAATCTAATCCACTGAGAACATTAACTTCTGAGATGACGCTAGTAAGAGTCAGATCTTTTGGGCAGATCTAAGCGAACACTTTAGCATGGAAGCTTATTTACAGGCTGCTGGAACTCCAAACAATCCTTATGCTTATGACATCTTCCAGAAAAAGTTCAGGTGTGTTAGAAACAATGAGCCCAACATCACACAAGTTATGAAAACCACAAGTGTGTCTGACTGGTGTCAGGATGGCGCCAAGGCTGCTTTTCTCAAGCAGACAGTGTCTTATTCTTGAATTTGAGCTGGCTATGCCATCTGGTTTGTCTCTATGGGTAAACTATTTCTCTGCTTTCAAGATGAATTCTTCACAAAATCTTCCTAACAGTATTTTTTTTAAAGATTTATTTATTTATTTGAAAGGCAGAGCTACAGAGAGGCAAAGGCAGAGAGAGAGAGAGAGAGAGTCTCCATCCACTGGTTCATTCCCCAATTGCCTGTAATGGCCAGCGCTGGGCTGATCCAAAGCCAGGAGCCAGGAGTTTCTTCTGGGTCTCCCATGCTGGTGCAGGAGCCCGAGGACCTGGGCTATCCTCAACTTCTTTCCCAGGCCATAGCAGAGAGCTGGATAGGAAGTGGAGCAGCCTGGACTTGAACTGGCAGCCATATGGGATTTCGCACCGCAAGTAGCGGCTTTACCCACTACGCCACAGCACCGGCCTCTCTAACAAAGTTTTAAAACATAACTTTGGAAGAATTAAGGCTGAAAAACCACAAATTAACTTCCCTCAAATATCTTATTAACCGTGCTTTCAAAAATTCACAATCTATAGAGCCAGTGTTGTGGCATTAGCAGGTTAAACTGTGGCCTGCAGCTCTGGCATTCCATATGAGCACCAACTCAAGTCTGGACTGCTCCACTTCTGATCTAACTCCTGCTAATGTGCCCGAGAAGGCAGCAAAAGATGGCCTAAGTTCTTGGGCTCTTGCACCATGTGGGAGTCCCAGATGGAGCTCCTGGCTCCTGTTTGGCCCAGCCCTGACCTTTTTGGCCATTTGGGGAGTGAACCAGCAGATGGAAGATCTCTCTGTCTTTCCTTCTCTCTACTTCTGCCTCTCTGTAACTCTTTCAAATAAATAAGTCTTTAAAAAATTCACAATATCAAACTTCTCAGGAAAAAAAAGTCTCTGGGAAAAGTGATCTCTTCTGCAAATTTCCAAAGACTTTCTAGCACCACTCATTGGGTTTTCTCTGTTCTATGAGAAATGTGTGCTGTGAGAGAGAAGGATGTGCTTTCTTGGACAGTGGTTCCTGCCAGCCAGGGTGCTGTAAGGAGGACTATTAATCTCTGACTTGGGTTTCTCTCTGCCTCTGCCTTAAAGTTAGGTTTCTCCCCCAGGGGCTAGCAGTGAATGTGGTTTCCTACAAGACTTCCAGGTATGGAAATTTCAGTCTCCTTTGGTTTCCAATTCCATATGGTCTTCTAGAGCAGTAAGAAATTGTTCTAGACGGCGCCGCGGCTCACCAGGCTAATCCTCCACCTGCGGCGCCGGCACACCAGGTTCTAGTCCCGGTCGGGGCGCCGGATTCTGTCCCGGTCACCCCTCTTCCAGGCCAGCTCTCTGCTGTGGCCAGGGAGTGCAGTGGAGGATGGCCCAAGTGCTTGGGCCCTGCACCCCATGGGAGACTAGGAGAAGTACCTGGCTCCTGCCATCGGACCAGCGCAGTGCACCAGCCGCGGCGGCCATTGGAGGGTGAACCAACGGCAAAGGAAGACCTTTCTCTCTGTCTCTCTCTCTCACTGTCCACTCTGCCTGAAAAAAAAAAAAAAGAAATTGTTTTAGACATTTGTCTGACAGATTTGACCTATGCAATAAATTCAATTCCACAAAACATAGGAGGGTACTTCAAAGAGTTCACAGAAAAATGGAATTAAAAGTAAGTTTATTTTAGTACAAAAATGTTTAAATCCATTCATAGGTTTTTCATAATACACATTTTTCATGAACTTTTTGAAGACTCATTGTATTGATTGGTTCAAAGCTAATTCAAACCTGGCTCCACTACTTAATAGCTGTAACCTTGAAACTTACTTGAATTTTCTAAGCTTCCATTTTCTAAAAAAAAAAAAAAAAAAAAAAAAAAAGGATAATAATGCCTATATCATAGGATTATAATAAGGATTAAGTGAAATAATGTGCATACTGCATTTTTCATGGTGAATAGTCAGTAAATATAAGAATTAGATAACACAATTAATCCCTTATTATAGTGGAGAATGTATTCTTGAAAGTTGGGGTAATGGAAAAAACCTCAACTGGAAAAATGAATTAACTAGAAAAAAATCATATAATATCAATAATAAATGACATTAAATATGTTTTTCATATCATACAATTCAATTTTTTGAAGTATACAATTCAGTGTTCTTTTAGCGTAGACACAAAAATGTATACACTACCACTAATTTCAGAACATTTTCATAACTCTCCAAAGAAATGTCATATCCATTGTCAATCACTTCTCTTTCCCTCTTGCCTCACCCTTGATAATCACTATCAACTTTAAATATATTTTATGTTTTCAAAAAGTATTTATTGGGACCGGCACTGTGGCGTAGTGGGTGAAGCCGTTGCCTGCATTGCTGGCATCCCATATTGGCACTGGTTCAAGTCCTGGCTGCTCTACTTCTGATCTAACTCTCTGCTATGGCCTGGGAAAGCAGTGGAAGATGGCCCAAATCCTTGGGCCCCTGTACCCACGTGGAACCTGTCTCTCTCTCTGCCTCTCTTTCTCTCTCTGTGTAACTCTTTCAAATAAATAAATAAATCTTTTTTTTAAAGTATTTATTTACTTATCATTTATCTATTTCATTTTCTTTGAAAGGGATGGGGAGGGGTGACAGAGAGACAGACAGAGATCTTCCATCCACTGGTTCATTCCCCAGATGCATGCAATAGCCAGGTCTGGGCCAGGCCAAAGTCAGAAGCCCAGATCCCAATCCAAGTCTGTGATTGGGACCAAGCAGGATTGAAAGTGGAAGAGCTAGGACTTGAATCAAGTACTCTTGATAAGGTATGCAGACCTCCCAAACAGTGTCTTAACTGCTATGCAAAATGTCTGCCCATTTAAATGTGTGTGTGTGTGTGTGTGTGTCTATCTATCTATCTATCTAGCTAGCTAGCTAGCTAGCTATTTAGCTATCTAAAGAGTCACAGAGAAAGAGGGAGAGGGAGAAGGAGAGAGGGAGAGAGGGAGAGAGGGAGAGAGAGAACCTTCCATTCTGCTGGTTCATTCCACACATGGCTGAAGCCAGGAGCCTGGAACTCCTTCAGGTCTCCCATGTTGGTGGCAGGGGCCCAAACACTTGGGCCATCTTCCACTACTTTTCTCAGGAGCTGATCAGAAGTAAAGCAGCTGAGACACAAAGTGGCACCCATATGGGATGCTGATGTCACACGTGGCAGCTTAACCTGCTATGCCATGATGCTGACCCCCAATCTAAATATATTTTAAGGGGCCAGTGCTGTGGCATAGTGGGTGCTGCACCAGCATCCCATATAGGCTCCAGTTGAGTCCTGGCTGTTCCATTTCCAATCCAGCTCCCTGCTGGTGCATCTGGGAAAGCAATGGAAGATGGCCCAAGTTCTTGGGCCCCTGCACCCATGTGGGAGACCCAGAAGAAGCTCCTGGATCCTGGCTCCAGATAGGCCCAGCTCTGGTCATTGGGGCCATTTGGGTAGTTAACTAGCAGATGGAAGATCTTCTGTCTCTCCCTCTCTCTGTCTGTAACTCTGCCTTTCAAATAAATAAATAAATCTTTAAAGATAAATAAATAAATATATTTGATAAACACATCACTAAATGACATTCATCTTCAAAAGACACTACATTTGCCAGGATCACACTTCTCCTTGTTCATTTTATTGGTCAAATTCCCCAAGTTTTATCTTATTCGGAATTGCTCTCTAATTTTTAAAGTTTTTCAAAACAGCACTGACTGGCTTAAAATGCAATGCTTTTTGTACTTGTATATTCTTTGGTAGGCATATTTTTCTGGGTGAGAGAGAGAGAGAGAAAGGTCTTCCTTTGCCGTTGGTTCACCCTCCAATGGCCGCTGCGCTGTGGCCGGCACACCGTGTTGATCCGATGGCAGGAGCCAGGTGCTTCTCCTGTTCTCCCGTGGGGTGCAGGGCCCAAGCACTTGGGCCATCCTCCACTGCTCTCCCTGGCCACAGCAGAGAGCTGGCCTGGAAGAGGGGCAACCGGGACAGAATCCGGCGCCCCGACCGGGACTAGAACCCAGTGTGCCAGTGTCGCAGGTGGAGGATTAGCCTATTGAGCTGCGGCGCCGGCCTTCCTTTTTACTCTTAAAGAATTTCCCACTTACTCTAGTTTAAAAAAATGAAATAACCTTTAAAAAAAAACTCCTGTTCCTTTTGGTTAATGAAACTTAAACGAATTATTAATTTGCAAGAAGATTATGAATTAAAATTTATAGTACACAACACAATCATGGAAAGTAAGACTAGAAATGTGATTTTTCAGCATATAGTAGGGAATTCTGAATTCTGGGACCCTTTAAATAAAACTCAGAGATTGTATTTTGGTAGGCGACAAAGAGCATCAGCAGATTTTGGAGGCAGAGAAGGGCTAGCAATTGTTATTATTATTAGCTAGACTTTGCCATTAATTAGATTATGAGGAAGGAAGAAGAGAAAAAACATGTGAGGGTACTTCAGATTTCAAAACTGGAAGAAAAAAAAGCAGAAATAGGGAAGTCAAGAGAAGGAACTGACTGAGGGAGAAATGTAAGTTCTGTTTCGGTTATGTTGATTTTCAAAGACCCAGTCGTGGGCTCAGAAATACATATTTGGGAGTTACCCTTACAGATGTGAAGTCTTGTGAATGAATGGCTCACTTAGTGAGACGACAGTACAGAGCGAGAAGACAGCTGAGGATGGACCACAGTGATTGCTTGGACGAAAGAGAATAAGAAACAGAAAGAAAACCACCCAAGGCAGGGAATGATCAGAGGCAGGAGAGCTAGGACAGGAGCCTATCACAAACGTCAAAGGATAGATTAAATAAGTCAAAAATGACGCAGATCTGTAACATCATTAAATGACTGTTTAGCAAGCTCTCTCTACTCTAAAGAAAAAATTGAGTAGAGTGCCACGGTAAATGGTTTATTACAAGAGCAGAGATTCAGACAAGTTACCTTAAGCAAAGATGTAACTTCACTTACTAGATGGAAAAATACCCAATCCTCAAAACACTGGTTAAGGCTGGTGCCGCGGCTCACTAGGCTAATCCTCCGCCTTGCGGCGCCGGCACACCAGGTTCTAGTCCTGGTCGGGGTGCCGGATTCTTTTTTTTTTTTTTTTTTAAAGATTTATTTATTTATTTGAAAGGCAGAGTTACACAGAGAGAGGAGAGGCAGAGGCAGAGAGAGAGGTCTTCCATCCGATGGTTCACTCCCCAGATGGCCGCAACGGCTGGAGCTGCGCCAATCTGAAGCCAGGAGCCAGGAGCTTCTTCTGGGTCTCCCACGCGGGTGCAGGGGCCCAAGGACTTGGGCCATCCTCCACTGCTTTCCCAGGCCATAGCAGAGAGCTGGACAGGAAGTGGAGCAGCCGGGTCTCGAACTGGCGCCCATATGGGATGCCGGCACTTCAGACCAGGGCGTTAACCCACTGTGCCCAAGGGGCGCCGGATTCTGTCCCGGGTGCCCCTCTTCCAGGACAGTCCTCTGCTGTGGCCAGGGAGTGCAGTGGAGGATGGCCCAAGTGCTTGGGCCCTGCACCCCATGGGAGATCAGAGAAGTACCTGGCTCCTGCCATCAGATCAGCGCGGTGCACCGGCCGTGGCGCGCCAGCCATGGCGGCCATTGGAGGGTGAACCAACGGCAAAAGGAAGACCTTTCTCTCTCTCTCTCTCTCTCTCACTGTCCACTCTGCCTGTCAAAAACAAAAACAAAAACAAAAAACACTAGTTAAGCCTATACTATGGCAAAGCATGGTCCTAGGCACAGGAATCTAGGAAGAGCCAAAGACAGTACAGTGGCGATCGTACCACAGCCACTGCTTACATTTGTTTCTTTCTCTAGTTCTGTCTCAACCAACTAACTCTCCCCACCCTGCATCTCTGCATTCCTTTTGCCTTCTGTTTAAAACTCATCTGTTAGGTTGTTACCTCATGACTTTCCATGCATTAATTGTCATCCAAACTCTACCTCACAACAATCCTTAAGCTTCTGCTCCCGCTTTTCATTTCCTGATTCTCTGTTTCCAGATTCAAATTCATACGAGGCTCTGTTTTGCCAATATCATCTTTTGGCACCAGATGATTCTTAGGTTGCTGGACAGCTTATGGAATGGGTCAGAAGCCCATCTGCGGTCTGGGAGAACAAGTGGAGGGCATCTGGTATGTTTAGGCCAGAACCTTAGCAGGGACTATGGGAATGACAGTTAAATCTAGTAGTTATATTTTCTCTTTCACTGCTAAATATATATATATATATATTTTTTTTTGACAGGCAGAGTGGACAGTGAGAGAGAGAGAGACAGAGAGAAAGGTCTTCCTTTGCCGTTGGTTCACCCTCCAATGGCCGCCGCGGCCGGCGCGCTGCGGCCGGCGCACCGCACTGATCCGATGGCAGGAGCCAGGAGCCAGGTGCTTTTCCTGGTCTCCCATGGGGTGCAGGGCCCAAGCACCTGGGCCATCCTCCACTGCACTCCCTGGCCATAGCAGAGAGCTGGCCTGGAAGAGGGGCAACCGGGACAGAATCCGGCGCCCCGACCGGGACTAGAACCCGGTGTGCCGGCGCCGCTAGGCGGAGGATTAACCTAGTGAGCTGCGGCGCCGGCCCCACTGCTAAATATTGATTTTGAGTTCCTGTGGGCTGAAGGGAAATCCAATTTGTAATAGGAAAGGCATCTACATTGATTATTGCTCAAAGTCCATTATCCAACTGGTCAAGATGGTATACTGAAGACATGTTGAAATATCTCTGACCTCTTCTCACATATACACACTCACACACCCTTCTCTAAATACACACAAATGTGGCCGGTGCCGAGGCTCACTAGACTAATCCTCTGCCTTGCGGCGCCGGCACACCGGGTTCTAGTCCCCGTCGGGGCGCCGGATTCTGTCCCGGTTGCCCCTCTTCCAGGCCAGCTCTCTGTTGTGGCCAGGGAGTGCAGTGGAGGATGGCCCAAGTGCTTGGGCCCTGCACCCCATGGGAGACCAGGAGAAGCACCTGGCTCCTGCCTTTGGATCAGTGCAGTGTGCCTGCCGCAGCGCGCCGGCCGCGGCGGCCATTGGAGGGTGAACCAACGGCAAAAAGGAAGACCTTTCTCTCTGTCTCTCTCTCTCACTGTCCACTCTGCCTGTCAATAAATAAATAAATAAATAATTATATAAATAAATAAAAGAGAAAAAAAATACACAGAAATGTTGGATAATGTGTCAAACAATTTTAAGCTTTGGTTTTTAAACTGTGGAATAAAAACAGCAATTTTTCTTTCCTTTCTTAGAAAAATATTCTTCTTTAAGTCAAAGTCATAAGGAGAATGAAAAATAGACATACTATTTTTAAAAAGATTTATTTATCTATTTGAAGGTGAGAGAGAGAGAGAGAGAGAGAGAGAGAGAATATAGAGGTCTTGCATTGGCTGGTTCACTACCCAAATGCCAGGAACAGCCAGGCCTGGGCCAGGCTGAGGCCATGAACCCAGAACTCATCTCTCTGGGTGGCAGGGACCCAAGTGCTTTAGTCATCCCTTGCTGTGTCCCAGAGTGTGTGTTAGCAGGAAGCTGGATTGGAAGCAGAGCCAACACTTGTGGCTGTGCACTCTAATATGGAATGCAGGTACCCTAAGCAGCATTTTAACTGCTGTGCTACAACTCCTGTCCCCAACAGACATACTATTTATAATAAGCTTTGGACATGAAATACTTACTTGTACTACAATCTATGAGACAAGATTGCCAAATATAGTGAACATCAAACAGGAATATGAGAGAGGAGGCCTAGGGAGCTCTTTTCTTTCTTTTAAAGATTTTTTTTTTTTTTTTTTTGGAAAGAGTTACAGAGATGGGTAGAGACAAAGAGAGAGGTCTTCCATCTGCTGGTTCGCTCCCCAGATGGCCGCAATGGCTGGAGCTGAGCCAATCCAAAGCCAGGAGAAGCCAGCTTCTTCTGGGTCTCCCACGTGGGTCAGGGGCCCAAGGATTTGGGCCATCTTATACTGCTTTCCCAGGCCACAGCAGAGAGCTGGATTGGAAGTGAAGTAGCTGGGACTTGAACCGGTGCCCATACAGGATGCTGGCGCTTCAGGCCAGGGCTTTAACCCGCTACAGCACTGGCCCCGGTATATACCTTTGAGTTGCTAGGTCATATGGTAATTTTATGTTTAACTTTTCGAGGAATCAGCAGACGGATTTCTCTCTCTCTCTCTTGACTTTCAAATAAAATGAAAATAAAATTTTTAATAAGTTCAAGCCCTAAAATACATTAAAATATATAATGTCCTTTTTTTCTTAAAACAAAATGTATTTTGTCTGATATTAACATAGTCAATATCTCTTTGGAAACAATATGTAAGCAGTATCTTACCATTCATAAACTTTCAACCTGTTTGTGTCTTTGGATCTAAAGTAAATCTCCTGTAGATATGTAGTATATAGTGGGATTATGTTCTTTTTATGTCTTTCCCAATCTCTGCCTTTATTCCTTTATTTAGAAGTTAATCCACTTTCATATAAATAATTACTGATAAGAAAAACTTGCTTATGAGATTCTGTTATTTATTTTCTATATGTGTGTATTAGGGTTCTTTATAGGAAAAGAACCAATAGAATATACATTTATATAGTTGGATATAGCACATGGAGTCACATGATCACAGAGGCATGATAGCCAGTTAGAGGGCCAGGGAAGCTGTCCTATCCTATCTAGGCTCCCTGGTTGATTGGATGGTTCCCACTTATATTCAGGACTAATCTGCCCCACTCAGTTCACTGACCTACCGCCAATCTTCTCTGGAAACCCCTTTATGGATATGCTGAGGATGATTTACAAATTCTCAAGGCATCCTTCAACTCAGTCAAGTTGATATCAAAAATCAACCATCACAATGTGTTATCTTCATTTTTAAGTTTATCCATCACTTCCTTCTTCCCTTTCTTCTAGTGTACACTTTTGACCCCCTTCTCTTTTCATTTTCTTTATATTTAGGGGTTTTTCCCTTAGTGATTACCCAGGAGGTGACAGTTAATATGCTAACTTTATAATAATCCAGTGTTATTAATACTTGGTTTCAGTAATATAAAACAGAAAATTTTAGTAGAAAAATTCTGCTCTTTTTTCAGCTCCATATCCTCCTTTATATTGCTGTTGAATAAATTATATTTTTATACACTGTATCCGTTAACACAGATGTATAATCATAGTTTTATCCATTGTCTATTAAATCATATGGGGAAAAAGATGAGTTAGAAACCATCAACTGCAACATTACTAGCTGTTATATTTACTTATGTAGTTACTTTTATTGTATTTAAATGGTTTTGAATTATTTAGTGTCCTTTCACTTTAATATAAAAGATTCCCTATAATAGTTTATGTAGAGCAGGCATATTAGCTATTTCTTATAAGGTAGATATACCAGGAAAATCTTTAGTTTGTGTTTATCTGGGAATGTCTCAATTCATCCTTCATTTTTGACAAATATTTTTTATGGATATAGAATTCTTGATTGATAGTTTGTCTTTTTTTTTTTTTCCTTTCAACATTTCAAATATCTCGCTACTTTCTGGTCTCTATGTCTTCTGAAGAGAAGTCAGCTGTTGATCTTACGGAGGATCTTTTACATATGATAAGTCACTTCTCTCTTGCTGCTTTCAAGATGCCCTTTTATTTATGAAATTTATTTATTTATTTGAAAGGCAGATGGACAGATATATAAATATATATGATGGGACAGAGAAAAAGAGAGAATGTTAACAGTTTATCTGTTCTGGTTCTCACAGAACTGGATAAGCCAACTAGTTTCTATCTTTGACAACATTAGTGGAGGAATACAGGCTACGATATCTCCAAAATCACCTGCTCCCAACCCCGACATAGATGGTGTGGGCCCCATCCGAGATCAGTTTTCCTGCCCCTCCAACCTCACAGTTATGCACCATTGCCAGACCCTCTCTGCCAGTCCACAAGCAGCACATACGTGTTTTTAAATAAGGACTGGAGTGGAGAAAGGCCTGGATGGTTGATGATATCATGCCAATGGCTGAGGAAACTGACTGATATTCCAATGCTTTGTAAATGATTTCTAGAAAATCAAAACAAGGCTAATAACTACTAGACCTGCAGCTGAAAGTAAAACTTTCTACTGACACATATAGAAAGTAGGTGGTGAGAGGGATGTAAACAATACATATTTCTTTGGTTGAGCAGTCTTTTTTCTTGGGCCTTGACTCCCTATTAAAGTTTAAACAGTATCATAAGCTATTATGTTAGAAAAACACTGAATTTATTGGATCAGTTTCAAAGGTGAGATTTTGTACTTTTATTCTAGTTCTGTCAATTCTCAGTTCTTTTAGGAACAGAGGCCACCGTCCTAGAGTGCTGAAATGGACAATGAGGAAGAGAAACTCATTTAAGCTATTCTTTTCCAAAGGTATCCTCCAGACCCTCCTCCAACACAGATCCAGGCAACTATGTTGAAGTGAATGATTCAATCACCCACATGCCGTCCAAAGGGGTGATACAAGATATTACTATGGAGCTACACTGCCCACTGTGTGACGACTGGTTCCGTGACCCACTAATGCTAAGCTGTGGTCACAACTTCTGCCAGGCCTGTATCCAAAACTTTTGGAAGCTGAAAGCTAAGGAAACATTCTGTCCTGAGTGTCAAATGTTATGTCAATACAGCAACTGTACGTTCAATCTTGTACTAGAGAAGCTGGTGGAGAAGATTAAGAAGCTACCCCTACTCAAGGGCCCCCCACAGTGCCCAGAGCATGGAGAGAACCTGAAGCTGTTCAGTAAGCCAGACGGGAAACTGATCTGCTTTCAATGCAAGGATGCCCGTTTGTCTGTGGGGCAATCTAAGGAGCTCCTGCAAATCTCCGATGCTGTCCGTTTCTTCATGGTGGGTGAGCCCAGGCTTCACACAACCCCTTAGGAAAGCTAGGGAAAATCTTTTGTAGCCTCTTCTGTCTTCTAAGTTCACTTTATTCCAATGATGATAAAGAGAAGCTCAGAGTGCTCAGGAAATACAATGCAGCTGGCAGAGTTCTTTCTCTACAGTTGCTGCTTACAGGAATGGGACAGTGGAACTCTCCCCCTTCAGTCAAATATTTGCTTAGACTCTGCCATGACAGCACTCTACCAAACATTGCAGAATAATGATGCTCTCATTAGAAAGGTTTTCAAGTCTATTCAAGTTTAAAGTGATTAAAATAATGGAAGAAATATCAAATAGTCTACTATGGGGAGTTAAATTTTGTTATGTTTGTAATTCATAAGTGTTTAGAATTTCTGTGATCAGAGAAAGCTGGATAGGGTATGCATAATGAAAGAAAAAGGATAGGGCTTGAACTGGAATTTGAACGAGTAGGAGGAAGAAACAAGTATTCCAATTGAGGACAACATAAGTAAAAGTATAGATGAGAACAGTATAACTAGAGTGGAAAATGTATTGAGTTCCATTATCTTTTTCAAACCCCTATAGTTAACTATTAGAGCAAAACTAAATTTTTCTGCTTGTAATTTTCTTCATAGTCCTTGAAAAATATGGGAGCTATGATACAGGGGAAAGGGGAAAACCTTTTTTTTTTTTTTAATTTAAAACTTATAGGAGCTGTCGCTGTGGCATAGCAGGTAAAGCTGCTGCCTGCAGCACTGGCATCTCAAATGGGTGCCAATTCAAATCCTGGTTGCTCCACTTCCTATCCAGCTCCCTGCTAATGTGTCTGGGAAAGCAGCAGAGGATGCTCCAGGTCCTTGGGCTCCTGTACCCACATGGGAGACTTGGTGGAAGGTCTTGGCTCCTGGCTTCAGCCTGGCCTAGCCCTGGTCATTGCAGCCATTTGGGGAGTAAACCAGCAGATGGAAGACCTCTCTCTCTCTCTCTTTCTCCCTCTCTCTCTCTCTGTAACTGTCTTTCAAATAAATAAAATATAAAAAAAAGAATTTTATTTGAAAGGCAGAGCAAGAGAATGAGAGCGAGAGCTAGAGAGAGAGAGAGAGAGAGAGAGAGAGAGAGAGAAATCTTGCATGCACTGGTTCACTCCCCCGATGACCACAACAGCCAGAGCTGGGTCAGGACCAAGTTAGGAGCCTGGAACTTTATCTGGGTCTCCCAGTTGGGTGGTAGGGACTCAAGTACTTGGGATATTTTCTGTTACTTTCTAGGCACATTAGTATGGACTGGATTGGAAGCTGAACAGCCAGAACTCAAAGTGGTGCTCTGAAATGGGATGCCAGTGTTCCAAGGGACAGCATAACCAGCTGTGCCACAACACTGGCCTGGGAAAGATTTCTGTAGCAAGAATTCACTTTCTCTGGCACACTGAAGCTTTGGGAGAGATGTCCTTTTTGGCTCTTTATCTTTCAAGTTGGTTTGGGTTAATTCCATTTGGTGTTCCCAGGAGGAGCTTGCCATTCAGCAGGGTCAACTGGAGACAACCCTGAAGGAGCTTCAATCTCTGAGAAACATGCAGAAGGACGCTATTGCTGCGTACAAGGTGAGGGTCAGGGTAGGGCTGTTATGAAATAGAGCCAGAATACATTCTTCTTGAGCTGTGTGAGTGCAAAAGTACCTGCACATATACTATTAAAATGCTAACTGGCACCCGGACAACTGAATTAGAAAACTGATTCTGCAGAGTAGGAATGAATACGGTGGTGGAGTAGGTTCCCAATAGCTGATCAACAGAGCAAACTGACCATTCCCCCAGTATGTTGATCCTTTTGGAGGGCTAATCACTAGGTGATTATTATGGGGCTGATATCTGTCTAGACTTTCTCTTTGTCCATGGAAAAATAAGAGTTTACCAGAAACATTCACTAAAGATTGCTACATCCAAAGAAATACCTTCCTTTCTTTTGGGTTTATAACAAGGTGCCTCTGGACCAAGGTCTCTCAACTTGCTTATTTTTTCCTATCCTATTTGATCTTAGCTACCATCAAATCAAATATTGCCTATACTTTAAACTTCTCAGGAATTCTAGGACCACATTAATGGTTAGAGATTTGGAAAATCAGCCCCTAAGACTGGGGATTAAGCTGGGAATTCTGTCTCTTCATTAATACTTGTTGGAGTGCCTTCTCTGGCATTTGATATCTAGAAGGAGAAATATGGTAGACTTAGGGGAAGAAGGAAATCTTTAAGAGTTCTCAGTTTAACTATCAGAGTCAGCATTCATTTGTTCAATAAATATTTGAGTAGATCAGACATTGTAATACATGCTAGATGTGGAAAACAGATGTTAATTAAATATTCTTATCAACAACAATGGTGATAAGTACTACACTTGATCTTAGCCAAAAGGCTGAGAAGCAATGTGTGATAAGTACTATAAATGAAAATATAAGGTAGGATGAAAGTATATATATGGAGAACCTAATCCAGGCTGGGGGAGGGTTATGCTCTGAAGAGAAGGATACATATCTTAGTCAAGTGAACTTGGTAAGGGGAATATGAAAGAGATGGCCTGGAGAAGAATGTTCTAGGAACAGGAAGTTCGTTAATATGTTAAACAGAGAAAAGGCCAACAAAGCTGTAGCATGCTAAGCAAGGTGATATTGAAAAGAAAGATATGGGCCCAACTGTGTAGACTCTTGTGTAGATAACGTTAAGAATTTTGAACTTCATCCTACAAATAATGAGAAGCTTTTAAAGGGTTTAGACATGGTTTCATCTCATTTTGAAAATACCACTGTGGTGGCTGTATGGAGAATGGATTGGAGAGGCAGTGAGAAAGACAGTACTTAGAGAATTACTGCAGGGGTTGTAGAGAATGATCATGGTGGGTTGGACTAGACAGGCAGTGGAGACGCAGAGAAATAAACAGCTTGAGCATAAGCTTTGGAGAAAACAATTACTTGGATGTAATGACTGATGAGATATGAGAGATGAATGGAGAACTCAGATACATACTTGAATGTAGGTATCTGGAGTTCAGAAATTGGTCTAGGGAAGAAGTCAGAGTTAAATGGCAATTAAATCCATGAGAGGAAAGGATATTGTCTAGAAAGAAAGTGTAGAATGAGAATGGGAAAGGGCCCATGATAGACTATCCTGTAATCCTGATATTTATAGAGCTTGGTTAGAGAAAGTGGAACCAATAAACAAGACTGAGAAATAGTAGAGAGAAAGGTAAAAGAGAAACTAGAAAAGTGTGAGCTAGAAGGGGGAGTTGAGCTTGTCTTAAGAGTTCAGTAATAATTATGGATCATGGAATACAAGCTGGGTAAGAGCAGACATAAAGAGAGAAATTGAATAGAGAGGGAGGAGTCAACGCATAGGAGGTATAAAAGAGATCCAGTAAAGGCTGCAATAGGGGCCCCTGAGTAAGTGAGCTTGGAGCAGAAAAAGTTATTTTGGAGATGGTGCAATTACTGGGGATGGTAAAACCCCCACTATAACAGTGGGAATGAGTGGATAAAGCTGGAAATCATTGGAAATGAGGAGGATGAAGAACTAAGAAGCCAGGAGGATGTCAGATGGTTCATATGTGAGGATGGTGAGGTCACTCAAGAAAAGAGCTTCATGTGCAGCAATTTTCAATTTTAGTGCTTCAGACATTGCTCAGAACCTGATTCTTTTATATTGTTCTGACAGCAGGAATAGCATCCCCTCCAGTCCCAGATAAGGGCAATTCTTCAAGCCCCCTTATGATCCCAATCTAACAGCACAACTTGGTAGATATTGGTTTGCCAATCTGGAGGTTACTGTTCATTCTAGGATGTTTGATGAACTTCACAAGTTTATTTAATACGGCATTGGTTGCCATCTTAGTGCTGCAATAGGAACACTTTTGCTATTCCATCCTGAATCACTAAACTAGCTGGGAAAGAAGGAGTAAGTCTCCTAAAAGATTCCTTTTAATATGGATGAATGTTGACACTGTATGCATTTTGCTTGTGATGATCTTTCTCAAGCTGAGTGGGCATTAGTGGTGTGGGCCCCTGTCCCCAAGTCCTTGTCTCAGTAATAACCATGCTGATGATCGTGGAGGTTTCCAGGAAAACAAGGTACATCTACAGCAACATGTGTCCTTGGAGTTTCTAAAGCTGCATCAGTTCCTGCACAGCAAAGAAAAGGACATTCTAAATGAGCTCCGGGAAGAGGGCAAAACCTTGAATGAGGAGATGGAGTTGAATTTGAACCAGCTTCAGGAGCAGTGTCTCCTGGCCAAGGATATGCTGGTTAGCATTCAGGTACGGATGGAACAGCAGAACTCCTTCGACTTCCTCAAGGTGAGGCTCCACCCCAACGCGACTGCAGGTACACTCAGAGGGAGGAAGAGGGCTGAAGAGGATGTGGAAGTGACTTTTCACTAGGGGAAAAACAAAGTGAAACTACTCTAGTGCTTTTAAGTCTTTCTGGGAATAAAGCAGGAAGGTACTTTTGTTTTTGGCTCAGCAGATGGGTTTACTGTCATCCTCCTAGAAAAAGAAGATAATAAAATCTCATTCATAGGGGCGGCACTGTGGCTCACTTGGTTAATCCTTCGCCTGCAGTGCCTGCATCCCTTATGGGCATCTGGTTCTAGTTCCGGTTGCTCCTCTTCCAGTCCAGCTCTCTGCTGTGGCCCGGGAGTGCAGTGGAGGATGGCCCAAGTGCTTGGGCCCCTGCACCCATGTGGGAGACCAGGAGGAAGCACCTGGCTCCTGGCTTTGGATCGGCGCAGCGCTGGCCGTAGTGGCCATCTTGGGGGTGAACCAACGGAAGGAAGACCTTTCTGTCACTCTCTCACTGTCTATAACTCTGTCAAATAAAAATTAAAAAAAAAAAAAAAAGAACCAACTCATTCATAGTGTGGGACACTGTGGTACAGAGGGTTAGGCAGTTGCTTGAGATTCCTGCATATATGGGAGTGCCTGGGATTGAGTCCAGACTCTGACTTTCACTGAACTTCCTGCTAATGCGTACCCTGGGAGGCAGCAGATAATGGCTCAAGTACCTGTGTCCCTGCCAACCACATAGGAGATCTGCGTGGAATTTCTGGCTCCTAACTTTGGCTTGACCAAGCTCTGGCTGTTGCAGACTTTTGAGGACTGACTAGTAAATAGAAGATCTTTCTACCTTTTGATCTCTTTCTGTTGCTCTGCTTTTCAAATATAAATTAACATTTTTTAAAAAAATGCCATTAATAACAGTGTGGTTTAGTATTTCTCCCTAACCAACTTTAAAGCTTTATATCTAAACATAAGAATGTTTGCAGCTTGATTTGTATCTTTGACTTGGGTTCAGCAATCATAAGGTGACATATTTGAAAAGTTATTTGCCAAATTTTGCTACCTAAAGTTTCACTTCTAAGTTGACAGAATTCAGCACTTAGAAGTTTAGTTAGCCAGAAGGAAAAGTGTGCTTGGACTGGATTTTCTGGTGATACTATTTGAAAGGATAGGTTACAACAAAAAGAAAAGCTTAAACTTTACTGTCTTATTGATTTCCCTCTTATCCTTTATAAAAGGGAATTCTAGAAAGTCAAGACAAGGTAAGGTCAGTTTATCCTGGATGAGATCAGGGATGCAGACCAGAAAAGGCATATGGAGGATGAAAGCAGTTGGTGGAGAGGGGGCCTATCTACATAGGATAGCAGGTGATGATCAAATTCTAGTGGTGGCCAAATCACCAAAGGAGTCTCTGGAGTTGATGAACAGATGTCTGACTTGTCTATTTCTCCTTTCCTCTTCTAGGACATCACAAATCTTTTGGATAGGTAAGTGTTTCCCCCATGGTACTCTTACTGCCCGTTCTTCAGCTCCTGGAGAATGTCTACAAATAAATGATTTATTTCCCCTTCAGCTTGGAGCAAGGAATGAAGGTGCTGACACCCAGGGACCTTATCTCCAGAAAGTTGAACCCAGGCCAGTTCAAGGGTCCCATCCAGTATATGATATGGAGGGAAATGCAGTCCACCATCCTTCCAGGTATCAAGTGGGTAGCGACCTGGACTCCTAATTATGCTTCATTCCTGGAGACTCTTCTGAGGCCCTAATTAGGTCTTTAGACTCTGGTACGGGAAGAAAGATGGAGTTTAGCCAAAAGGAGACTTAGTTGGTATGACTGAACTTCTTTTGGAGTTATACCTAAGAACTTATGGCTTTGTATCAGTTAACAGATGAATCTGATATTAGAATTTATTCCCAGCCTATGATTTTGTTTGTTCTATTAAATGTGGCCAAAATTTTGTCCTCTTGCAAAAATACCTCCATAAATCCCTGAGGCTTCTCTGCCCTGGGGAAGGAAGTTTCTGCACATATTTCTCCATATGCACATGGGATGTTTACAGGTTCTTTGTGCTTGACGGTCACAGCACAGAGTAGAACATCTTAGGATATTGCGCAGAGATCTTCAGTAGGAAACCAATAATTTGAATAAATATGCCTAATAAGGATGCTAAGTTTTTGTGTTCCTGTGGATGCCAAAAGAATGAGGACAAAATAACATAGATGGCATTCCAAGAACACTATATAAGTTTTTAAAAAATCTTTATAAGAAAATCTTTTCTAGAAACAAAATTCTAAATAATGTTTTTACAGAATTCATTTAGACCCATTTTCATGATTGTCATAATTACTGATTTAATTATGACCAAGAAAATTACAAATTTTTCCAGAGAATTGACAGGGGAAAATAAACCCTTTACTGAAGTATAAACAACAGAATAAAATTTACCAATAAAAAAGAGTTATTCATTTACTTATTTGAAAGGCAGAGTGACAGAGAGAGGGAGAGGGAGATCTAGAGGGAGGGAGGAAAGGAGAGGGAGTGGAAAGGAGGGAGGGAGGGAGAAAGGGAGGGAGGGAGTATGTCTCTCATCTACTAATTGACTCTCCAAATTGTTGCAATGGCAAGGACTGGGCCATGCTAAAGTCAGGAGCCAGGAATTCCATTCAAATCTCCCACATCGTGTCAGGGGCCCAAGCACTTGGGCTTGTTCTGCTGCTTTGCCAGGTATATTAGCATAGAGCTGGAACAGAAGTGGAGCAGCTGGGACTCGAACCAGTACTCCAATATGGGACGCCAGCATCTTCTTTTTATTATTTTATTTATTAAAGATTTTTGTATTTAATGTCAGAGTTACACAGAGAAAGGAGAGGCAGAGAGAGAGAGAGAGAGGTCTTCCATCTGCTGCTTCATTCCCCAGCTGGCCACAAAGGCTGGAGCTAAGCCAATCCGAAGGCAGGAGCCAGGAGCTTCTTCCAGGTCTCCCATGCGGGTGCAGGGGTCCAAGGACTTGGGCCATCTTTTACTGCTTTCCCAGGCCATAGCAGAGAGCTGGATAGGAAATGGAGCAGCCAGAACTCGAACCAGCACCCATATGGAATGCCGGCACTGCAGGCAGCGGCCTTACCTGTTACGCCACAGCACCAACCTCTTAGATGCCAGCATCTTAAGTGCTGCTTAACCTGTTGTGTCACAATGACAACCCCAAATTTACTAGTTAAGTATATTAGTTTGGTGAGTTTAGACAGACATATACGCTTATGTGAACATCCCTATAATCAAGATAAAGAAAACTTACATCATCCCAGGAAGTTCCCACATGCCCCTTCACAGTCATCCTCAACTTCATTTCTCTGTATATACTGTATCTCCCCCCGACCCCGGGGAGTCTATTTTTAGACTTGCTTTTATGCTACTTGCATATACTAATTTGATTATGCTGAGTTTTGTTGTAATTTTCTTTATATTTATTCTGCTTGTGGTTCATTGAGCTTCTTGGATCTATGAGCTAGTAGTTTTCATCAAATTTGAAATAATATCTACTAGTATTTCTTCCAGTATTTTTTTTTTTACCATACCTGTTGTCTCCCCTCCTTCTGGAATTCTGATTTTACGTATGTTAGATAATTTGATATTGTCAGGTTGTCTCATGTCATTGATTCTCACTACTTAAGCTTTAATTCGTGTGTTTCATTTGAATAGTTTCTTTTGCTATTTAAGTTCTCTTATCTTTTCTTCTGCACTAATTAATGCTGTTCAAGATATTTTCATTTCATAAACATTTAATTTCTAGAAGTTTCATTTTGGGTCTTTTTATAAAAGTCTTCCATTTCTCTCCTCATTGTACTCATACCTTCCTTGAGCAGATGGAAGATATAACTGTTTTAATGTCCTTGTTGCTAATTCCATCATTGTTATCATTTGGGACCTGTTTTTACTGCTTGATTTTTCTCCTGACTGGTCATATTTTCCTGCTGCTTTGCATGGCAAGTACTGTTTTTTTCTTTTTAATGGGGCTAATTTTTTAGAACACTTTTCAATTTTAAAATTTTACAGAACAATTGAGATGGTAGCACAGAGAGTTCTCACACACTCCTTCCCCAGGTTCTCCTATAAATAACATCTTATATTTAATACATTTTAATAATGAATCCAAGTTGATACATTTCAGTTCCTAGAATTCCATCTCTAAAATCTGTATTTTCCATCCTTATTGTCACTCTTTGGTTTAGGTCTTAATTTTTCACCTAGATGGCTATTACAGAGTCTGAGTTGGTCTTCTAGTTCTCCTTCTTTGGAGCAGAAGCTACATCTTTTATTTCTGTGTTCTCAGAGCCCAACTTAACGTTTAACACATAGTGGGCCCCTTATAAGAGTATGCTGAATGAGTGAATTTTGATGATTTTTTTTTTGATAAACACAAAACTAAAGGAAATAAATTAAAATATTTTAAATTTAGTGATTGCCTAATTTGGAGTTGGCAAACTATAGCCAAAAGGCCAAATCTGGCCTATTGCCTATTTTGTAAACGAAGTTTTATTGGAACACATCTGTGACTATTCATTTACATATTATCTGTGACTTTTTTTTTTCACCATAATGGCAGTTAAGTGGTTCCAACAAAGACCATACAACATGTAAACATTTAAAATACTAATTATCTGAGCCCTTATAGAAAAAATATTAGTTTCTTCCGAAAAGCAACAGCCTCATGTATAAACCTGATAGAGAAGGAGCTAATATAGAACCTGCAGAATAAGTGAAGACCTAGAAATAGTGCAGTAACTGAAGCTATTGATAAGAGATTTTCCAGGAGAAGGAGAGAATGGAGTTTCTTGTAGAGAATACCAACAGGAAAAATGTGATGAATCAGCCAAAAGACACAGGAGAATCTAGGCAGGAGAAATAAAAGGAAAACCAAAAAATAAAGGTGAAATGGAATCTACGGAAAGAAAATGTCAAGGAGAAGATAGTGATCATTCATGCCACAATCAGCGATGATAATTAAGAAAGTGACAGGAAAACAGATGGTTTAAACAACAACTGATCAATTTGACAAGGGCAATTACAAGAGAGTAGAATGGGTAGAAACAATGTTGCTAAATTAGGCAGTAGTGAAGTGAATAGATCACTCATTTAAGAGGGGAAAGTGAGTATGGAAGCTAGAAGGTATAAGTAGAGTCAAAAGATTTTTAGAAACATGATGAAGGAAGTATTCGTGGAAAGAAATTAATGGAACAAGAAAGGACATAATTGGTGGGATTAGGGAGGACTGAGTAACAGCAAGAGCAGAAATAGGTATTGATTTTCCTCTGCTTCCTCTGAAGAGGAGATAAAGATGGTGAAGCAGACGATTCTGACAGAGGTAGCTTGCAATGTGAGAGGGAAGGGCAGAGGGGTCCCCTTACCGTACACTGTATCTTCTCTGTAAGCAGGAGATGACTCTGCCTGAGTGTGAGGGGTAAGTGCTGGAAGAGGAGGTTTGAAGAGGGAGCTGAATATTTGAAGTTGCTGCTGTAAAGGATGGAGGAGGATCTGATCTGAGAAATACAGGATTTATGGGCAGTGCTGATGGTTAAAGTTAGAGTGGAAATTAAAGCTTTATATCTATCTGCACAATTCTTTGATTTTTCTTCTGCAGTGGTCAGAAGCTGGGATGTGAATCTGAATGGCTAGGTAGAGCCAGCACTGGAGAGTTGCATGGCAGATACTGTAGGAGCAGAAGAAGATAAGGGTGTTGAGGTTATGGGTGACAAAGCAGCTAAAGCTGAGATGTTTAGGGAAGTAAGCCAGGAAGTAGATAGATTAAGGTACTGAGGAGAAATAAGGAACTAGGGATGTTAATGAAGTTAAATAATGGTTGTAGGGGGAGTTAAGAGTGCAAAAGCTCAAAAAGTAAGTGAATAGGGTATCTGCTTTTAAGATTTTTTAAGATTTATTAACTTACCTGAAAGTCAGAGCTACAGACAGAAAGGGGGAAGGGTGGGGGGACAGAGAGAGAGTGAGAGACCACACTACTCCATCTGCTGTTTCACTCTCCAGATGGCCACGGCTGGACAAGGCTGAAGTTATTCTCCCATGTGGGTGGCAGGGGCCCAAAGTACTTGGGCCATCTTATGCTGCTTTCTCAGGTGCATTAGCAGGGAGCTGGATAGGAAATAGAGCAACTGGGACTTGAAATGGTGCTCATATGGGATGCCGGTGTTGCAGCTGGTAGATTAACTTGCTGTCTCACAATGCTGGCCCCATGAGTTTAAGATTTTAATTAAAACATTTAAAAATTTTATTTGAAACGCCAAAAGACACACAGGGAGAGATGCATACAGACAGACAGCAAAATCTTAGATCAACTGGCACATTCCCCAACTTCCAACAAAAGCTGAGCTCAGGCCAGGTCACAGGCCAGAGTCCAGAACTCAATCTGGTCTCCCTTTTAGGTGGCAGGAACCCAAGTACTTGAGCCATCACCTCTCTTTTTTCTTTTTCTTTTTTTGTAAGAGAGAGAGAGACAGAGAGAAAGGTCTTCCTTCAGTTGGTTCACTCCCCAAATAGCCGCTACACTGGTGCGCTGCACCAATCCGAAGACAGGAGCCAGGTACTTCCTCCTGGTCTCCCATGCAGGTACAGGGCCCAAGCACTTGGGCCATCCTCCACTGCCTTCCTGGCCACAGCAGAGAGCTGGACTGGAAGAGGAGTAACCGGGACAGAATCCGGCACCCCGACCGGGACTAGAACCCAGGGTGTCGGCGTTGCAGGTAGAGGATTAGCCTAGTGAGCTGTGGCACCGGCCAAGCCATCACCTCTTGCCTCCTAGGGTACACATTAGTAGGAAGCTAGAATTAGAAGTGGAGCTGAGAATTGAACCCGGCCACTCTGTCCACTGTGTCAAACGCCTACCCCAGAGTTTAAGACTTTAGAGAATAAATAATTCCCAATGGTAACATAGTCCAGAATGCAGTCATTGGTATGGGCAGCTCTGATGTAATGAATCAAAAGTCTCTAACAGTAAAGTCAAGGACCTTCAAGGAAAGAATGGCTATATCCTAACAGCAAAATCATTTGGAACAAGGGACTGGATTTGGGGAAGAACAGTAAAATTGACTCAAAGTTCAGGGAATGTAACCAGAAGTTTGAACATAACAGCATCAAACAAGCAAAGAAAAGGTTGTACAAAACTGAATGGCAAAAGCCAGTGATATTTACATGAGGATGAGGAGAGGAGGAGTGGTCTGAAAGTGGCAGTGGTAGCTACTGGATCTCTGGTGTCTGCATTTAGAGAATGAACAGTCTCCTGAACCTTTGAAGGCTCTGGCTTTTGGGGAAGAACCAGGAAGGTTTCTGCTACAACAAGCAGTTGATGAGAGAATTCTATAAGCTGAAGATGCAGAGGAGTTAATTAGGGAGAAGTTTCCAAAGGGCAAGGTGGAAGGGTTGGGTGGGTGCAGTGAGAGGAACAGAGAAGGGGTGTATAAAGGGAGAAGCAAAGGACAGAATAAAGGGTATAAAAGTACAGGAGAGGAGGAATCATTGGAGGGGTTTATATTCTGGGTGTTGGCCAAGGATAACAGGAATATAAGGCATGGTGAAATTCGTTCACTCAATGCTCTAACTTTGATTAAATCACATTTATTCATTGAACAAGAGTTAATGAACACCTAGGAAATGTACCAAACTTTGAAGATACATGAGGGAGCAAAACATAGGAAATCTCTGGTCTATCGGAGATTGTTCTAGTGGAAGAGATGGAAAATGAACAAATAACTTCTCATAGTGATAACCATTGTGAAAAAATGAAGCAGAGGTCTCTCAACAAGTAGCTTTTTAATGAGAAAATGTGAACAGCATAAGAGTACAAATAGCAGATGCATGTGCTGTTTTAGAGAACAGCCAGAGTAAACCGCTCTGAGATAGTAACCCCCTTCTCCTTATGCTTTACTGTGGAAATTTCTAAGCCTACCGGAAAACTTAAAGATTTTTACAGTGACCATTCCTACACCCACCTATGGTACCTATGATAGACTTCTGTCAACATTTTAAAAAATAATTTGCATGAATAAAGGCCTTAAGAATATGGAAGAAGAGTGTTCTGGGACAGGAAAGAAAGTATAAAGATCCCATATAGGGATGAGCTTTGTGTGTTCAAGGAACCGCCAGAAGGCAAGGGTGGTTGGATCAAAGTGTGACAGGAGATGAAGTCAGAGAGGTGGGTAAATCTTGTGAGTCTTGTTTGCTTTGTAAGGACTATGGATTTTATCTCAGGTGTGATGGGAAGCATGAGCATGTTGGGTAGGAGAACTGCATGATCCCATTCATGTTCCAGGCAGAGCAGGCTGCAGATGGGCAAGAGTGGGAACAGAAGTGTGAAAGGCTACTGCAGAGGCCAGCGCTGTGGCACAGCGGGTTAACGCCCTGGCCAGAAGTGCTGGCATCCCATAGGGGCACCAGTTCTAGTCCCAGCTACTCCTCTTCTGATCCAGCTCTCTGCTATGAGCTGGGAAAGCAGTACAAGATGGCCCAAGTCCTTGGACCCCTGCACCTGTGTGGGAGACCCGAAAGAAGCTCCTGGCTTCAGATTGGTGCAGCTCTGGCCATTGGGGCCATTTGAGGAGTGAACCAGTGGATAGAAGACCTCTCTCTCTGTCTCTACTTCTCTCTGTAACTCTGCCTTTCAAATAAATAAAATCTTTTTTTTTTAAAAGAAAGACTACTGCAATAGTTCTAGGCCAGTGATGTTTGTAGTCAGAAGAAAAAAGTAGTCTGAAGTGTTTAGCTTCAAATATATTAAACGTGGAGCTGACAAAACTTGCTATTGAGTAGAATATGGCGGGAGAACAAAAGAGGATGCAGAGCTGATAGCTAGAAGTCCTGATGCAGGCAGAGCTAGCTAGAAATGTCAGAAGTTTAGTGCTGAGCAGGCTGAGGTTCTATAAAGTTTGGTAGCAAGTCTTTATGCTACCTCCAAAGTGCATGGAGATAAGTGAGGGGAAGGAATTCAGCCTGTATGGAAACACTCAGGATTCTTAACTCTTCAAAGCCTCTTTTGGAAAGAGAAGTCCTTAGGGTGATGGAAAAAGTCTCAAGCTTTTTTGGGATAAATGAGTTGGACTGAATCAGTCTCACTTCCAAGGATAAGTAAATCCAATAACAACAAATGTATATGTACATGTATCTGCATATGTGATGTGAACATATAACTATTAAGTCTCTGTCAAATTTCATGTCAAGGTCCGTTTATTTCACCTTTAGAATTTGTCATCTTTTTTTTTTAACTTTTATTTAATGAATATAAATTTCCAAAGTACGATTTATGGATTACAATGGCTTCCCCCACATACCGTCCCTCCCACCCACTACCCTCCCCTTTCCCACTCCCTCTCCCCTTCCATTCACATCAAGATTCATTTTCGATTATCTTAATATACAGAAGATCAGCTTAGTATACATTAAGTAAGGATTTCAACAGTTTGCTCCCACACAGAAACATAAAGTGAAAAATAATAGATGATTTTTTTAAATGATGATGAAATCAGATCAGACCTATTGTCATGTTTAATCCCAGTAAGAGTCAAGTTGGAAGTTGATAATTTTTTTTTTTTTTACAGAGGATCAGTTTAGTATACATTAAGTAAAGATTTCAACAGTTTGCACCCCCATAGAAACACAAAGTGAAATATATTGTTTGAGTACTCGTTATAGCATTAAATCTCAATGCACAGCACATTAAGGACAGAGATCCTACATGAGGAGTAAGTGCACAGTGACTCCTGTTGTTGACTTTACCAATTGACACTCCTGTCTATGGCATCAGTAGTCTCCCTATGCTCCAGTCATGAGTTTCCAAGGCTATGGAAGCCCTCTGAGTTCTCCGATTCTTATCTTGTTTAGACAAGGTCATAGTCAAAGTGGAGGTTCTCTCCTCCCTTCAGAGAAAGGTACCTCCTTCTTTGAAGACCTGTTCTTTCCACTGGGATCTCACTCGCAGAGATCTTTTGCCAGAGTGTCTTGGCTTTCCATGCCTGAAATACTCTCATGGGCTTTTCAGCCAGATCCGAATGCCTTTAGGGCTGATTCTGAGGCCAGAGTGCTGTTTAGGACATCTGCCATTCTATGAGTCTGCTGAGTATCTCACTTCCCATGTTGGATCACTCTCCCCTTTATTTATTCCATCGGTTAGTGTTAGCAGGTACTAGACTTGTTTATGTGCTCCCTTTGACTCTTAGTCCTTTCATTATGATCAATTGTGAACTGAAATTGATCACTTGGAATAGTGAGATGGCATTGGTACATGCCACCTTGATGGGATTGAATTGGAATCCCCTGGTATGTTTCTAACTCTACCATTTGGGGCAAGTCAGCTTGAGCATGTCCCAAATTATACATCTCTTCCCTCTCTTATTCCCACTCTTATGTTTAACAGGGATCACATTTCAGTTAATTTTTAACACTTAAGAATAACTGTGTATTAATTACAGAATTAAACCAGTCATATTAAGTAGAACAGACAAAAAAACTACTAAGAGGGATAATGTATTAAGTTGTTCATTAACAGTCAGGGCTATGCTGATCAAGTCACCATTTCCCATAGTGTCCATTTCACTTCAGGAGGTTTCCTTTTTGGTGTTCAGTCAGTTGTCACCGATCAGGGAGAACATATGGTATTTGTCCCTTTGGGACTGGCTTATTTCACTCAGCATGATGTGTTCCAGATTCCTCCATTTTGTTGCAAATGACTGGATTTCATTGTTTCTTACTGCGGTATAGTATTCTAAAGAGTACATATCCCATAATTTCTTTATCCAGTCTACCGTTGATGGGCATTTAGGTCGGTTCCAGGTCTTAGCTATTGTGAATTGAGCTGCAATAAACATTAGGGTGCAGACCGCTTTTTTGTTTGCCAATTTAAATTCCTTTGGGTAAATTCCAAGGAGTGGGATGGCTGGGTCGAACGGTAGGGTTATCTTCAGGTTTCTGAGGAATCTCCAGACTGACTTCCATAGTGGCTTGACCAGTTTGCATTCCCACCAACAGTGGGTTAGTGTCCCTTTTTCCCCACATCCTCGCCAGCATCTGTTGTTGGTAGATTTCTGAATGTGAGCCATTCTAACCGGGGTGAGGTGAAACCTCATTGTGGTTTTGATTTGCATTTCCCTGATTGCTAATGACCTTGAACATTTTTTCATGTGCCTGTTGGCCATTTGGATTTCCTCTTTTGAAAAATGTCTATTGAGGTCCTTGGCCCATCTCTTAATTGGGTTGTTGGTTTTGTTTTTGTGGAGTTTCTTGATCTCTTTGTAGATTCTGGTTATTAACCCTTTATCTGTTGCATAGTTTGCAAATATTTTTTCCCATTCTGTCGGTTGTCTCTTCACTCTCCTGACTGTTTCTTTTGCAGTACAGAAACTTCTCAATTTGATGCAATCCCAATAGTTAATTTTGGCTTTGACTGCCTGTGCCTCCCGGGTCTTTTCCAGAAACTCTTTGCCTGTGCCAATATCTTGAAGGGTTTCTCCAATGTTCTCTAGTAACTTGATGGTGTCAGGTCGTAGATTTAGGTCTTTAATCCATGTTGAGTGGATTTTTGTGTAAGGCGTAAGGTAGGGGTCTTGCTTCATGATTCTGCACGTGGAAATCCAATTTTCCCAACACCATTTATTGAATAGACTGTCCTTGCTCCAGGAATTAGTTTTAGATCCTTGATCAAATATAAGTTGGCTGTAGATGTTTGGGTTGATTTCTGGTGTTTCTATTCTGTTCCATTGGTCTATCCATCTGTTTCTGTACCAGTACCATGCTGTTTTGATTACAACTGCCCTGTAGTAAGTCCTGAAATCTGGTATTGTGATGCCTCCGGCTTTGTTTTTGTTGTACAAGATTGCTTTAGCTATTCGAGGTCTCTTGTGCCTCCATATAAATTTCAGCACCAATTTTTCCAGATCTGAGAAGAAGGTCTTCGGTATCTTAATTGGTATTGCATTGAATCTATAAATTGCTTTTGGGAGAATGGACATTTTGATGATATTGATTCTTCCAATCCATGAGCATGGAAGATTTTTCCATTTCTTGGTATCCTCTTCTACTTCTTTCTTTAAGGTTTTGTAATTTTCATCGTAGAGATCTTTAACGTCCTTGGTTAAGTTTATTCCAAGGTATTTGATTGTTTTTGTAGCTATTGTGAATGGGATTGATCTTAGAAGTTCTTCCTCAGCCATGGCCTTGTCTGTGTATACAAAGGCTGTTGATTTTTGTGCATTGATTTTATACCCTGCTACTTTGCCAAAATCTTCTATGAGTTCCAATAGTCTCTTAGTAGAGTACACCGCGCTGATCTGATGGCAGGAGCCAGGAGCCAGGTGCTTTTCCTGGTCTCCCATGGGGTGCAGGGCCCAAGCACCTGGGCCATCCTCCACTGCACTCCCTGGCCACAGCAGAGGGCTGGCCTGGAAGAGGGGCAACCGGGACAGAATCCGGCGCCCCGACCGGGACTAGAACCCGGTGTGCCGGCGCCGCAAGGCGGAGGATTAGCCTAGTGAGCCACGGCGCCGGCCCAGAATTTGTCATCTTTCTTATTCATCTGCTTCTAATTTCTCTTCTTACAGAGATTATACCACTGTCCTTTGATTTGTCTAAACCAATGCCTGTCAAACTACCTGTGATGAGGAGCCAGTTTAAAAATTTTCAATTTGGGGTTGGTGTCATGGTACAGTGGGTTAAGCCTTTTCCTTCAATACCCGCATCCTATAAGAGCACCAGTTCAAATCCTGGCTGCTCCACTTCCAATACACTTCCCTACTAATGCACCTGAGAAAACGCAGGAAGGTGACCCAAATTCTTGGACCCTTGCTGCCCACATGGAAGACCCAGATGGAGTTTCAGACTCCTGTCTTTGACCTGGCCCTGCTCTTGCCATTGCATCCATTTGGGGAGTGAACCAGTGAATGGGAGATCTCTTTTTCTCTCTGTCTATCCCCCCAACTCTGTAACTCTGACTTTCAAATTAATAAATAAATATTTTTCTTTTTAAGATTTTATTTATGGCCGGCACCACGGCTCACTAGGCTAATCCTCCGCCTTGCGGCGCCAGCACACCGGGTTCTAGTCCCAGTCGGGGCGCCGGATTCTGTCCCGGTTGCCCCTCTTCCAGGCCAGCTCTCTGCTGTGGCCAGGGAGTGCAGTGGAGGATGGCCCAAGTGCTTGGGCCCTGCACCCCATGGGAGACCAGGAGAAGCACCTGGCTCCTGCCTTCAGATCAGCATGGTGCGCTGGCCGCAGCGCGCCGGCCATGGTGGCCATTGGAGGGTGAACCAACTGAAGGAAGACCTTTCTCTCTGCCTCTCTCTCTCTCTCACTGTCCACTCTGCCTGTCAAAAAAAATAATAAATAAGATTTTATTTATTTATTTGAGAGGTAGAGTTACAGACAGTGAGAGGGAGAGACAGAGAGAAAGGGCTTCCTTCCATTGCTTCACTCCCTAGATGGCCGCAATGGCTGGAGCTGCACTGATCTGAAGCCAGGATCCAGGTGCTTCTTCCTGGTCTCCCATGTGGGTGCAGGGGCCCAAGCACTTGGGCCATCTTCCACTGCTTTCCCTGGCCATAGCAGAGAGCTGGATTGGAAGACGGGCAGCCGGGACTAGAACCAGCACCCACATGGGATGCCAGTGCCGCAGGTGGAGGATTAACCTACTGCACCATGGAGCCGGCCCCAATAAATCTTTTTCTAAAAAGTATACTTCCTGGCTGGCGCCGCGGCTTACTAGGCTAATCCTCCACCTGCGGCGCCGGCACACTGGGTTCTAGTTCCGATCGGGGCGCCGGATTCTGTCCTGGTCGCTCCTCTTCCTGTCCAGCTCTCTGCTGTGGCCCGGGAGTGCAGTGGAGGATGGCCCAAGTGCTTGGGCTCTGCACCTGCATGGGAGACCAGGAGACTCACCTGGCTCCTGACTTCGGATCAGTGCGGTGCGCCAGCCACAGCAGCCACTGTGGAATAAACCAACGGCAAAGGAAGACCTTTCTCTCTGTCTCTCTCTCTCACTGTCCACTCTGCCTGTTAAAAAAAAAAAAGTATACTTCCTTACCTTATAAAAAGTCAATCTGCCATGGGTGATACTTTTGTAGAATAAAATGTAATTTACTTGAAAAAATGAAATACCACCCCCCAAGATTACAAAGTAATTGTTAAATTCAACTAACACAAAATTACTCTGTCAAATTGCTATTAGTTTCTAAAAGCTTACTCTTAGAGGCAGACATTTAACCTAGAAGTTAAGTTAGCACTTGGGTTGCCTGCATAACATATCAGAGTGCCTGGATTTGAGTCCCAGTTCCACTCCCAGTTCAAATTTCCTGCTGGTGTGTACCCTGGGAGGCAGTGAATGATGGCTCAAGTAGTTGGGTTCCTGCCAACCATTTGAGAGTTCCAGACTGAGTTCTGGTTCCCAGCTTCAACCTGACCCAGACCTGATTATTGTTGACATTTGGGGAGTAAATCAGTGGAAGAAAGATTTCTCTGTTTCTCTGCCTATCAAATAAAGAAAATAGATAAATAAAAAATCTTTTAAGACTTTACTCTCAATTTCTGTACTACCTTTTCCCCAAATTGGTAACCACACAGTTTGTGGACCCCATTCTGAATGACATAAACCGCTCCAGATTTCAAGTGTCCCATTATTTGTTAAAACAAATATATGCTTTTCATCATTCTTCTCTGTACCAGTTATATCTGCCTTACCTGTGTCTATCAGGTGAGCTCTTACCTTTTCTCCCACACAAACAACTGTTATTTATTTATTTATTTATTTAAGAGGTAGAATTACAGTCAGAGAGGGAGAGACAGACAAAAAGGTCTTCCATCTGCTAGTTCACTCCCCCAAATGGCCGCAATGGTCAGAGTTATGCCAGAACCGAAGCCAGGAGCTTCATCTGGGTCTCCCACATGAGTGCAGGGGCCCAAGCACTTGGGCCATCTTCCACTGCTTTTCCAGGCCATATCAGAGAGCTGCATCAGAAAAGAAGCAGCTAGGACATGAACCAGCACCCATATGGGATGACAGCACCGCAGGCAGAGGCTTAGCCTACTATGCCACAGTGCCGGCCCCAAACAACTGCTTTTAACCCATTCCTTTTCCCTGTCTGTTTACAAGAAGCTTTTTAAATACATCTAATATGTCCATGTTATATAACAACTGAAATACTTCCTTTCCTTAGGAAGTTTTCCTAGGACAACTTTACCTAATTTTTATCACTTAGGCATTTGTTTTCTTACATGTATTAGTACAGATTTACAATATTTGTATTGCTGCTTTTAGCAGAGCATAAATTACTTGAGAGTAAAGCTTGATTTTTATCCTAAATATAAAAATGTCTAAAATACAGCAACATGGATAACCAAGTAATAAAAGTATATAAGTAACCACCTGCCTGTCTAAGAGTGTATGGGTACGGGGAGACAAAGCACTGATGTCTATGTAAGTACTGTGTTTTACACTGGGAATGTGCATTCACTCTCTTCTTCCCCATGCCCTGCTTCCTCTTTTTTTTTTTTTTTTTTTAACTAGGCCTATCTCCATTAACTCTGGACCCTAAAACAGCTCACCCAAATTTGGTGCTCTCCAAAAACCAAACCAGTGTGTGGCATGGTGACGTTAAGCAGGTAATGCCTGATGATCCAGAGAGGTTTGACTCAAGTGTGGCTGTGCTGGGCTCAAAAGGCTTTACATCTGGAAAGTGGTACTGGGAAGTACAAGTAGCAAAGAAGACAAAATGGACTGTCGGAGTTGTCAGAGAATCCATCATTCGGAAGGGCAGCTGTCCTCTAACCCCTGAGCAAGGATTCTGGCTTTTAAGACTGAGGAACCAAACTGACCTAAAGGCTCTGGACTTTCCTTCTTGCAATCTGAAAATGACCGACAACCTCAAGAGGGTGGGCGTCTACCTGGATTATGAAGGCGGTCAGGTGTCCTTCTACAATGCTACAACCATGGTCCACATCTACACCTTCAGCAGCACTTTCATGGAGAAACTTTATCCTTACTTCTGCCCCTGCCTTAATGATGGTGGAGAGAATAAAGAACCACTGCACATCTTACACCCTCAGTAATTAGTCATACTATTGTATAAATTCAAAGCACTATTAAAGAGGTATTAAAATAGTTAACCAGTCTCGTTAGATTCTCTTTCCAGTTTAGGGAGAACTCTGGAATAATGAAAAGAAGATTCACAAATTCCATTCTCAGGGTCCTAAGTGGATTTCACTGCAATCTTTCAGGATGACATTCTGTTTCTCTGGGGTCTTCTATGACACAGGATCCACTTTCATGAACATTATGCTATTGCTACTAGGACAAACTACAACTTGAGTTTGTGGTGTTTGAGATCCCTTTACATATTTTTTAAAGATGTATTTTATTTTTATTTGAAAGAGATAGAGGGAGGGAGGGAAAAAAGGAGGGAGGAGGGAGAAGGAGGGACGGAGGGGGGCACGGAGAGAGATCAATTGATCGATTGATCGATCTTCTATTTGCTGGTTCACTCTCCAGATGGCCTCAACAGCTGGGGCTGGGCCAGTCTGAAGCCAGGAGCCATCCAGGTCTCCCATGTGGGTGACAGGAACTCAAGTACTCAAGCCATCACCCAGTGCTTTCCAGGTGTACTGCCAGGGAGCTGGACAGGAAGCAGAGTAGCCAGGACTCAAACTGACCCTCTGATACGGAAAGCTGATGTCCCAAGTGGCTCAACCAGCTGTGTCACAATGCCTGCCCCTGGAATCCCTTTATAAAAGTGCCCAGGGGTAGGCATGTGGTGCAGTGCTTACGTCACAACTTAGGACACCCACACCCAACATGGGAATACCTGGTTCAAGTCTACACTACATTTCTGATCCAGCTTCCTGCTAATGCATACCTTGGGAGGCAGCAGAATGACTCAAGTAGTTGAGTCATTACCACCCATATAAAAAACCTAGATCCTGATTTTAGCCTGGCCCAGCCCTGGCTGTTGTAATAAATGGAAGACTTCTCTCTCTCTCCTTCCCTCCCTTTCTCTCTCTCTCTCTCCACCATCAAATAAAATGAAAATACATTTTTTAATTTTTTTTTGACAGGCAGAGTGGACAGTGAGACAGAGAGACAGAGAGAAAGGTCTTCCTTTTTGCCGTTGGTTCACCCTACAATGGCCGCCATGGCCGGCGCGCTGCGGCCGAAGCTGATCCGAAGCAAGGAGCCAGGTACTTATCCTGGTCTCCCATGGGGTGCAGGGCCCAAGGACTTGGGCCATTCTCCACTGCACTCCCGGGCCACAGCAGAGAACTGGCCTGGAAGAGGAGCAACCGGGACAGAATCCGGCGCCCCGACCGGGACTAGAACCCGGTGTGCCGGCACTGCAAGGCGGAGGATTAGCCTAGTGAGCCGCAGTGCCGGCCATGAAAATACATTTTTTAAAAAATTAAAAATCAGTTTAAAAATGTTTCCAGAAATTTTATCATGTTGTCATTATTCTCTAGAATGGTGGCTCT